>NW_005842631.1:242740-281387 GCF_000455745.1 Alligator sinensis | reverse complement strand
TTCTTCCTTATGTCCAGCCTGAAACGGTCTTGTAGTAGTTTGTGACCATTCGACCTCGTCATCCCTTGGGGTGCTCTGGTGAACAAACGTTCCCCCAGATGCTGGTGGTCACCCTTGATAAACTTGTAGGTGGCCATCAGATCACCCCTGAGCCTGCGCTTTTTCAGGCTAAAGAGCCCCAGGGCTCTCAGCCTGTCATCGTAGGGTCTGCTTCCCTGACCTCTGATCATGCGCGTGGCTCTTCTCTGGACTCTCTCAAGCTTCTCCACATCCTTTTTGAATTGTGGAGCCCAAAACTGGACACAGTACTCCAGCTGCGGCCTCACTAAGGCCGAGTACAGGGGGAGAATGACGTCCCGGGATTTGCTTGAGAAGCATCTATGGATGCAAGCCAGCGTTTTGGTCGCTTTACTAGCCACAGCATCGCATTGCAGACTCATGTTCATCTTGTGGTCAATGATGACCCCCAAGTCTCTTTCTTCCATAGTGCTAGCCAACATAGCACTGCCGAGCCTATAAGGATGCTGCGGGTTTTTCTTCCCAAGGTGGAGAACCTTGCATTTATCGGCGTTGAACACCATCAGATTCAGGATGGTAGTGCCTTCCCTGTATGAGGCATGCAGGGAGTACTTGAGGGAGGAGCTGTGGAAGGCAGGTCTGCAGGTGATCTTGCACTTCACCTTGGATATCTGGATCAAGTTAGGGTGGAGATCATGCCTATCTCTCCCTCACAAGGCACTGGTGCGATCAGGCAGGCCATTGGTGGGCTCTCCTTCAAGCAGAGGTGATGATGAGTCCCACATGGCAACGGAGATCATGATGGCCATGAACCACATGGTGTAGGGGTGGCTCACTGAGCAGGATGAGCTCACCCGCAGATTTATGGTCACTGACAATGGGGCCAATATGGTCAAGGAGGTCCAT
Organism: Alligator sinensis; assembly: GCF_000455745.1. Taxonomy (NCBI): domain Eukaryota; kingdom Metazoa; phylum Chordata; order Crocodylia; family Alligatoridae; genus Alligator; species Alligator sinensis. The sequence goes on along the minus strand of NW_005842631.1, from coordinate 280,463 downwards.
GATACCAACTTTACATCCACTGTGTAGCACACAAGTTCCATCTTATAGTCAGGAATACCTTGGAGGGGACAGGGCTGCTGGTGAGGGCTCTGGCACAACCAGCCAGCTCATTTCAAAATGCAGGAAGGTAGTGGGCTACTTCCACCAGAGCATCAAGTGGGGCAAGATGCTTTGGGAGAAGCAGGCTGAGCTGAGCATCCCGCAGCACAAAAATCACGCAGGATTTGGAGACTTGGTGGAACTCCACATATCTGATTCTCAAGAGGCAGGTGGAGCAACAGAAAGCAATCCATGAGATGGCCTTACTCAGAGAGATTGGGATCAGCACCCCCCTTAACAAAGCTGAGTGGAGTACCATATCCCAGATCTTGGTGGTCCTCAAGCTATTCCTCCAGGTCACTGAGAGCCTCAGTACTGGTGATGCCCTTCTTAACCAGGTGATCCCCATAGTGAGGGAGCTTCAGAACCAAATAGAGAAGTTCCAGAGGATGGATGTGCCTGGCTGGGGCTAGCCGCTGTCACCAGATGTGCACGCAGTGGTGAACCAGATGATGGAGGGCATCAAGAAACAGCTGGATCTGTTGCAGTCCAGTATGGTCCATGTGCTGGTGGGCATGTGTGACCTGAGGGTGAAGGGGAGCATCTGCAGCAGAAAACCCTGGATCACTGGATAGAGGTGCTGATGAACAGAGTCAGAAAGGCAGAGGTGGGGGGGATGTGGAAGAGTGGAATCCACTTTCCCATGCCAGCACTCCATCCATAAGCCAGGCTTCTCCACCACAGTTGCTGCCAACAATGGCCAAGGGCATGGCTTCCATGTTGGGGTCCAGAGGCACCAGACCCAGCATCAGGCAGGTAGTGCTGAGGCCTTGGTGGTTACCTAGCTTGCTGAGGATGTGGAACCACTGTTCTGCAACCGCTTGGCCTATTGGGCAAGCTGCAAGCACATGTGGCAGGATCTGGCCACGATTGCCTGGGAACACCTGTCCTGTCCACTGACGAGTGTTCCAAGTAAGAGAGTGCTCAGCATTGCTGGGGATGTGGCACCCAACCATACTTGCTTAGATCCTGGTTTGGTGGAGCAGCTGGTGTTCTTGAAGGTGAACCTCCCACTGCTGGGGTTCCCCAAGCTCCATGTGTAGGTGGAGTGAGTGCCACCCTCCTCTTGCCATCTGCACCTATTTCCTTTTTTTTATTTGGTTTGGTTTCACAACCATTTAACGCCCCACTCTCAGAGCTGGAGGTGGCACTCACTGTATCACCAGTCAGCAGGGGAAAAAATCTCCTTGCTGAGCTCGTGTGCCAGGATGAACTTGTAGGTATGGACAGGGGCTACGGGAAAGGAGGAGGGCCAAGGTCCTGGGAATGACCTAAAACCTCACCCTGCCAGGGTCGGGAGGCCTGGTGGGACTGCTGGTGGTGTGGCAGCTCCCAGGAAATTCCAGGACCGTAAACCTCCCAGATGAAAGGCGGGTAGGAGGTGCCTGAAAACCTCCAGCCACTTTATGCACGCCCAGTCCTAACTAGGGAAAGCCCAGACCTGTACGAGCTTTGAGAGGCCTGAGGCTTGCTGGTTGTAGTGGAGTTGTGAGGCTCCAGGTGAGCTTAGCTGCCTAGGATGCCATCTGTGAGGCATGGGAGAGGTATGGAGCTGTAGAATGGATGTCACCACTAGACATCAGGGGCCTAAATGGGCAGCCTCTCACCTGGGGAACATGTGAATCAGTTTTCCATCAAGGCATGGCAGAAGAAAGAGGGGCAGGCAGTTGGCCCAGAAACAAGTGGCAGGCCAAGATCTAACCAGCACTGGGAAGGCCCCCTATTACAAGCGACTATCCCTGCTGCATTCATCCTGCTCTGCCTTAACACACACAAGGCAGAAAAGGTTCTTTGGGTCAATCTAATATCTTTTAGTAGACCAACTGAATAGTTGGAGAAATATATCTTAGCAAGCTTTTGGGTTTAAAAACCCTTTGTCAGGCTGGGGATGTAGCAGGTAGAAGTGGAGAGATACCCGGGGAAAGTTCATAGGCCCATCTGTGAAAAGTGTTTTGTAAATTCCCTTTGAGAATAAGGACTGAGAGATTGGAGAAAGAGTGGTTTTCTTGTGAGAAATGTGGCCCCACACACAGTTGGGTATTCTTGTCCATAACAGATTTCCAGTGTGCTTTCATTCTGGTACGCAGTTGCTGTTGGGTGTCTCCTACATATTTTCCATCAGGGCATTTGATGCACTGGATGAGATATATTACATTTCTGGAAGTGCAGGTGTAAGACCCAGGAATGGTGATGGTTCTGTTGTGGGGTGTAGTAACTGGGGGGGGGGTACTGGAGATATGTTGGCAGGTTTTTCATTCCTTGTCATGGCATGGTCTGGATCCATTCAGTGTGTTTTGGGCTGTAGGAAGATGGCTTCTGGTGATAAGGATAGCAAGGTGTGGTGCTTGTTTGAATTTACAAATCACTTTTCACAGGTGAGCCTATGAACTTCACTTCATCAGCCTCCTAGATACAGAAACTCTTGCACTCTATATAGACATTGGATTTATGATACACTATAACCTGCCTGACGTCTGACTCCCCAGGTACCTCTCCACTTTTATCTGCTACATCCCCCTTCCCTCCCCTCCTCCCCAGGCTTTCTGGCACCCCCTGATGCCTCAATTTACATTTTCACTGACTGGCTTTCTTGCCTACCTCCCAGCCTCTGGCTTCTTTACTATTCCTTCCATCCATGAAGAGCACAAACACCAACTGCAGATGCTTACCCAGCCTGAGGAAGGTTTTTTACATCCAAAAGCTTGCTAAGATATATTTCTCCAACTGCTCACTTGGTCTAATAAAAGATATCAGATTGACCCAAAGAACCTTGTCTGCCTATGTCCTTAGACCAACATGGCTACAACCTACAGACACCTGTTTGAGGTGCAGTTTCCCAGAAACCCCTGCACCTATCTCCTTGAAACCTGGCAGGCTCTATGGCCTCAGAAGGGGCTACCATCCCTGTTGCTGTCACCCCACTCTGCCTTAACACACACACAAGTGACATGAGTTTTGCTTTGAACAGTTTGAGGTGCCATTTCACAGAAAACCCTGCACCTATCTCCTTGTAACTTGTCAGGCTTCATGGCCTCAGAAGGAGGTACCATCTCTGCTGTTTTCATCTCACTCTGCCTTAACATGCACACATGACATGAGTTTTGCTTTGAACAGTTTGAGGTACAGTTTCCCAGAAACCCCTGAATCTATCTCCTTGAAACTTGGTAGGTGTCATGCCCTCAGCAGGGGATACTATCCCTGCTGTTTTTATCAGAATCAGACAAAATATGACAAAGTTATAGAAATTTTAGTGATTCCCCATTATAGTCTATGGCTGAATTTCCGAATCGGTGTTGAAATTCCGAAACAGATTCAGCCAAATCGAATCAAGACAGTGATCTGAAACACCAAATTGAATCACTGTCCCTCCAAAATGGCCAAATCTGAATCTGAATCGGAACAGAGCTGTTTCACACAGCCCTACTAATTTATGGCACTCGGGCCAAAAACATTGGTCCCCACTGCTTTATATTACACCAGGTATAATGGCTGCTAAGCCCCCTGCCAACTGAGAGATGTAGCTGAGTAGCACCCTTTTTGTTCTCCCATGTTGAATCTGGAGCACAGGAGGTTTAAAGGAGCCAGCTATCCCAGCTTTATATTTGCCAGATTTCTCTGCACCAGGAGAATTCTCAGCTAGTGAGATCCAGCCAATTCCTGATTTCTCTACCTCCAGAAAATAGATCAGAGAAACCTGGCCTTTAATTCTTGTAGATAAATTTGTGATGCCTATTGTGCTGTCTTGTTAGAAGTAAATCCAGGCAAAAAGAGACAGGAGCCAGTCCTTTTTAGTGCCAGAGCTCCAGCAGCTAGCTTAATACTCTGTAATGTTATATGAGTTACTGACAAATTCTCCCAGCAATGGCAGTATTCTCAGGCAATATTCATATGCTTGCATTTGTAAGAATGCATTGTTATAATCTTCAGGTCCACATTTAAATTGGTTAAAATACTGTCAATTAACCATGCTTTTATTATCCCACAAACTAGTGCCCATCAAAGTACCTTTGAAGTGTTGGGGTGACAAAGAAGAGTTTTCCTCAAAAGCAGAATCAAGTTTCAGTCTAGGGAATTCACCTGAAAGCTGTGGTTGTGTGGGACAGCTTTCTTCTGTCATTGTAGGGATTTCACCCAGCTCTTCAGGGTAGATGTTAGCTGATACTCTGTCTTTTTATAATGCATAACAAGTCAGTGTAACAGGGGCTCCCTACCTCTGCTACTACAGAGAACAGTACAATGCAGGATTGAGAGATCAAAGCCACTGCACCTTGTAGAAAACCTGCCTGCAAGGGGAGGAGATGTGAGTAGCCCAGTTTAATGGAGTTGCAGGACAGAAACTGCAGGCAGCAGAATGCAGAGATGCAAGTTAGGGAGTTGGAAGCACCTGGGTCCTGTTGGCAGAGAGTTGGGCCAGGTGACTGGAAGAAAGCAGGGTTTAGGTGCATATAAGTTCTGACACTGGGCCTGGGAAGGCAGTCTGGTCTGGGCTTCCATAATAGGAGTTCTGGACAAAACTGGCTACTGAAAGTAGTGTTGCAGGACAGGAAGGTACCAAGAAACTGAGAAGGAGATAGCTATTTGGCAGGGTTTGGCAGTAATAGAGAGACCCAAGATGGGGTTTTGAGATTTTTGGAGTTTAGAACCATTTGATTAGTGTTTTGTATTCAAGTTTAACTGGAGGACCAGTTGTGGCTATGGGGGAGGTTTGGAAGCCATGCAGCTGAGTGACAGGAAACACTCTATTTTGGGGACCTGCTCTGGGCAGGGCAGTGAGGACCTAGGTCCAAGAAGCTGAAGTCTGAGGCAGTGGGTCAGGGTCAAGGGTCTGAGCCAGAGAAAAAGTATCAAAACCTGGAAAGGCTAAAGCCCCCACAAGGTTTTGAAGCCTGTGGGTTTGAGAAACACCACAACTAAGTGATACCTGCAAGGCATAGGTGTGGCTATCGGGGGATGGCTGTAGGTCACAATTATAGCCTCTAAAGCACACACTGGACCATGGGTCCATGTTTAGGACCCCAGTTGCCTGTGAATGTAGAGAACCCCTGAGGGCTGCCTAGAAAGAGAAGCACCCTACAAAAACATAAGGAGGCAGGGACAGAGAGAAGCTCCAAGGACTGAGTGTGGGGTGGAAAAGCCCTGAATACTTTGACAAGGAGGTGGCACCAAGGAAGCCACTCCAGGCTCTACATGCAGCCTCCCAGTATATCATTGTTAACATCAAAGGTGTGGTAGGCAAGACATAGGAAACTAGGGGAAACAAAGTGGAGCTGCTAGGAGGAGCTACAGCTGGCCTGGAAGGTCAGGACCTGTCAGAGTCAGGTACACACTGTCCTCCCTTACTCTGTCATACATGAAAACACAAATATGGCCTCCCGGTGTCCTAATTGCCAACTTACACACTCCTTATATAAGGATGAAGGGAAAGAGCCTGCCATAACTTAGACTTACTTCTTAGGCTCTCCTTTCTGGCCCCTAGAGAATGCTGAAGCCTGGAACAAAATTCCTACTGCCTGCAATGGATAGCATTGAATGACTTGTTCACACTACGGGACCAAAATGAAAAAGGAAGTAAAGATCTGTACTTTTTTATAAGGCAAATTGGAAGTTTGCCTGGTACCTATGGACACAAAATGTAGAATAAATTGATCTTTAGAGGAAAAAACTTTAGAGGTAATAGTCTACTAAGGCAAATATTAGCAAATATTTAGCTACTTGTATAACTAATGTATGCCTTGGGTTTGGCAGTGCAAAATGTCAATAAACTGCATATTTTAAAGTTAAGTAACTTGCAGACATACTTGGAAATCTGCTGATTTATTAATGTATAGTCAGCAGCTGATTACCTGAACAATTGCCTACTCTCTGCTCTCTCTCTCTCTTGCTAATTAAAACCTGGTCCAAAAAGTATTCTTTTTGCTGCCAAGGTAGCTAAAGAACATAGCCTCCTTCTATATATCATCCTAATTTTTTTCATTTTGCCTCTTTCTTGTGCTCATCTCCTTCTTTATTAATAGTCACTATTAAGCATTTCCTCAACTAAACTATCATCTTCAGGCTGCATGAAGAATAAGCACTCATACTCCCAAAAATTGTAAGTAACACCTTCTGTCTAATTGTACCTCATAAATTTTGATGCTTTTTCTGTTAAATTATGCTTTTAGAGGCAGATAACAGACTGCATTTCATTCTGTGTACATAGAATGTGATCATAATCACTAGTGCCATAGTGCTAATTATTTAAGCCTGAATTCTACTATTGATATATATGTAGTGATTATTCTGCAATGGATGTCCAAACACTTGAGCTGGATTGAACAAATATTGCAGTTGCTGGGACATGGTGCTTAAAAAAAAAATCTATTCATCTATCATCACACACACACACACACACACACACACACACACACACACACACACACACCTTTTTGTTAGTTTCACTCTTTTCTTTGTGTGAAGCATGACTCTTTAATTCTTCTAAGTGGTCTGTTATAATCTGCACTTCTAAGTTAACATTAGATGAGAAATCCGGAAGCCCCTCTCACAGGAAAATGTGCATCAGCTCACCAAATACAAAGCGGCTTTCCTCAGCAGGTGATCCTGAACTTGCATAAAAAGTAACAATTAAGACAATTCCAGAAACACAAATGATACATCCCCAGTTAAATAAAACAAGTTAATGAAGACTTTCAAACTGTAAATAAGTGAAAAAGTAGTTTCTGCTTTTATCAGTGAAAAAAATAGAAAATTTCCTTTTATTAACGGTGATGTGAATAATAGAGGAACACTTATCTCAAGGAAAATGAAAGCTAAAATTAAAGCTTAAAAACCTCTAGTCTGAATAAAAACCCATGGAAGAGAGTTACAGAAAAGACCTACAAAAGGAGAAGTTCTTGATGTCCATAGGTTTCTGGCCTGGAACACCTGGCCCTGCTGAAATCATCACTTTCCTGCAGAAAAGAATAAGAAAGATGGAAGCTTATCCTCATCTCTGTAAGGACAAAGGGTATGTATAAGGAACCAAAGAAAATATGTTTATATTGCTCTGTTTGTATATATAAGAGAAAGCTGTCTTGTCTAATTTTTACAAACAGATGGCATATGGAATGAAACCTTTATTATATGTGTTTGTACGAGTGTACATCTACTTTATGTGAATATGTGTATTTATGCTTACAGATAACTTATAGTTAAGACTAATCATATATCCTACCAAAAATAGTAATAGGAAGAAAGAATAAGCAGTTGAGTCAGCTAATACTCCATCTACACTTCATCAGTTTTTTAGGTTTTTTGTGCTTTTTCCCCCAAGCTTGCCTCCACCACTGATGGACCACATGTTAACCAACATCTCATACTATTTAAAATACTTTCCAAACTGTGTAATTTCCACTAGAATCCTTGATATAATCTGTCCACTCTAGAGAAGGTAATTTGCAATTACCTTCTTTCAGCTCTTCACGTACCTTTTTTTGGTTTGATGACAGTTAACTTTTTCCAAGGTATCATCTTGCTGTAAGTCCAAAGAAGCCTAATTTCATTTTCAGTTTCCTTTTTAGTGTGCGTCTGATAATGAAGTTAGCACGATATTTTGAAGTGTTCATTGTTTTTTCTTGGTGAGAGACCTGCAGCAGTACTAAGGCTTTAAAGGCAATGACCCTTTCTCTTCAATTTCCAGCATTCAAAACCAGAACCTGGAGTTGAGAATACCGTCAACCTCAAAAGTTACAATTAAAGGCTTGTTGATACCTGTGGTCTTTCTAAATTGTGTTCATGCTTTGCAGGGTTTTACATGCAATAGTCAACCTTTATCTAAGGTATTGTTCACAGGGTCTTTTAATCATGGAACCCAACTAATCCAAAAGTATCACCTCTTTAATAATTACCATGTTTGTTTGTGTCATTCGCATCAATAAGTCTTTGTTTGGTAACATTAATTAAGGCATTACTTAAATATTTTTAAAAGATAGATAAATAGAAAAGTATGTGAATTTTATTAAAGTCATCATTTTGGGATTGGTACAAACACACATTGATTCCCATCTTCAAGATGGTTTTATGAGTCCTAAAAATGTCTATATTGTCTCAGTAATAACTCTGCACTACATTCTTCTGTATCTTTCAAAATTCTACCAGGATATTATTAGCACCAGGGCAACTATTCCTAATTCTTGTCTTATATCTTTAACAGTAATAGTAAGGAGAGCTGGAAGGGACTTGAAGAGATCATCTAGACCAACCCCTTGCCTGAGGTAGGATCATCCCTATCCAAACCATCCTACAAAAATCCATGGTCTAATCTCTTGGCAAAACAATTTGGTCAACCCTGACACAACACAAGACATAGCACCTTAACCTGGCACAGGTAATGTACATGGACCATGGCAGCCGAAGTTCTGCCGCTGCAAAAGTTGTTAATATATGCTCAATAGAGTCCCATGAAGACAGCAATGCCTCCTGCTACAGAGCAAGGCAAACCCCCACATAGTCCATACCAGGAATTTTACCATGGGACAAAATTCCTTCCTGTTCCCAGATATAGTGATTGGTCTGACCCTAAGTGGAGAGGCAAGACCCTCTAGCCAGGAACCTCCAGGTCTATGTTCCAGCAGGAGCACTAGCATATACCTAGTCAAGATCCCTAGCTGCAGCCAACACCCAGTGCCTCTTCAAGGAAATCTTACAAAACTGACATATTTGGAACTAGGGGAGTGTGGAATTCCCTTCCTGCCCCATTTGGCAACCAGGAAGACCCAGAAGCATGGGAAATACCAATAGTGGCACATAGGTACAAATATGTCTAGATCATTCCTGATCAATGCTTGTTCAACCTCCTCTTGAACACCTCAGCTTTACAACCTGTCAGGAGCTTTCTAAATTGTGCTCCTGTCCCCTGTGTACACAACCCTTCCCAGTTTCAGGTGTCTGCAAATTTACTTAAGCTCTCAGTTCCAGCATCTAAATAATTAATACACATGTTGAAAAGCACGGGGCCCAGGACAGAGCTCTATGGGACTCCACCTGAAACCTTCTTCCCCCATTCTGACATGAATCCATTTATAATTACCCTTCGCTTGCAGCTATCAAGCCAGTTTTCTATAAACCTTATAGTAGTTTTCTCCAGCCCATGTTTCTCCAGTCTGTTTATGAGAAGGTGATACAGGACCTTGTCAAAAGCCTTCCTGAAGTCCAGATACACTAGATCCATAACATTTCCTTTATTCCCAAGTAGCTACTTTTCAAAGAGTATCAAGTTTGTTTGACACTATTTTCAGTAAATCCATGCTGGCTGCTTGTGATCAGCCTTTCCTCCTCCAGATGCTTGCAAATGGCCTTCCTTAGGATATGGTCCAGTAACTTCTCAGGTATTGAGGTGAGGTGATCTGTAGTTTCCCACGTCCTCCTTTTTGCCTTTTTTTAAAGAGTGGCACTATGTAGGCCTTCTTCCACTCCTCTGTTATTTCGTCCATCTCCCATGACTTCATGAAGGACTCTGAGAGCTCTTCTGCCAGTTCCTTCAGTACCTTGGGAGGAAATTAATTAGGCCCTGCTGACTTGAATTAATTCAGACTCATCATGACTCTCTATCTCTTATTTCATCCTTCAGCTTGTCCCTTTCCTTATCCAAATAATCCTTATTATCAGTCCAGTTGCAACTACATTTTTTGTTAAGAGTGGTGCAAAGCAGCTGTTGAGTAGCTCTGCCTTCTTTGCATCTTCTGTTAAGAGATCCAATTGGCAAGTTAACAACAGACCCACACCTTCCTTTGGATTTCTTTTCCGGCCAACATACTTATAGAATCTTGTCTTTTGTCTATAACCTCCCTTGCCAGGTGCAGCCAACTCTTATCTTTGCCTTCCTGATATTGTCCTTGAAGGTTCTTGCTATTTCCTGGTAAGATGTGGTGACCTATTCATTTTTGCCATTGCCTGTTTGCTTTCCTTTTGAATTTGAGGCATCCTAGAAGCTGCTTCTGCAGCCACATTAGTCTCTTGAGATTCTTCTTGTGCTTCCAATTTGTTGGAACAGTTTTTTGTTAGGCTTCCAGTACTCTGCCCTTTAGAAGCTCCCAGCCCTCCAGGGCATCTTTATCCTTCAGTCTATCTTCCCATGCCACCATGCCTACTAAATCCTTGAGTTGGATGAAATCTGCCTATTTGAAATATAGAGACCCAGTTTTGCTGATCTCATGCTTTCCCTGTCTTAAGAGCTAGAATTGCATCATATTGTGATCTCTTCCTCCCAGGTTGGCCATCACCTTCACATCCACCATCAGTTTTTTCTTATGGGTTAGGACAAGATACAAGATAGATGATCCCCTAGTTGTATCCTCAGCCAAAGTTTGTCCTCTCAAAAAAATGGGAACTGGTTCGACATTTTATTTTTGGCTGTATTGTTCTTCCAGCAGATGTCTGGAAAATCAAAGTCTCCCATCAGTACCATCCCATAGCTTTTGGATAGATTTGGTACCTTCTTGAAAAGTATCTCATCCACCTTTTGTTCCTGATTTGGTGGCCTATAATAAATCTCCCCTCTTCCCCTTCCATTATATTGGTGCAGCATCTTTCACTGCTCTTCTTCACTCAAATGCAGTTTGATCTGCTGTCTTCTTCCTCCAGACCCATGGAACAAATGTATGCATTCTTGACATACAAGGTAACACCACTTTTGCTCCCAACCCTGTCCTTGCAAAACCAGATATAACCACCCAGTCATAAGAGCCATCCTATAAGGTCTCTTTTGATGCTACTCAGGTCATAGCTCTTTTCACCTAGTTTAAAGCCCTCCTTACTAGGTTGCCCAAACAATGCTTGAAAGCAGCTGTCCAAATGATGCTTGAAAGCTGTTGTCAGTCTGTTCCTCTTGAATAGTACTTCTCTGAGTAGTTACTTGCTGCCACTTCTCATTTCCCTTTGGCCTCTCCAGCACCAGCCTCTTATAACTCCTTTCTAAGTAATCTTCCTTTTCCTTCCTTGTAATGCAGTGTAGACACCCATGCTTCTAACTAATGAATGCTTCCCCCCTTCACCCCAGTGCAGACACCAGTTTACATTTGCTGCAGATTAAGTGGTCTTGACCCTCTGGGAGGAACATGCACATGGTGCATTCTATGCAGGTCAAAATTAGTGACCCAATCTCTGTTCATGCCTCCTTTGCTCCGTGGAGAATACATAAGCTGTAAACAAAAACCAAATAACAAAACAGAAAACCACATGTCAAACACCCACACCTGGGCCTTTGTACATGTTCACACATACAGTCTTCTGCTCCCTGGCTCCCTGCTAGGGTGAAATCCCTAGGCCAGGGATTGTTCAACCTGTGACCCATGACACTGTGTCATCTGGCCCATGGGGTTCTTCATGGGTCTGGAAATTTGGTGGCAGGAGAGTTGTGGTGTCAATCCCCTGTTGCCATATCTTTGGATCCATGGGATCCCTGTGTCTTGCATGCTGGCTCTGGCACCTGATCCCTTGCCTTACATGGGGCTAGACTGTTCTCAGTGGTAGCAGATAACAGAACAAGGAGTAGTCTCAAGTTGCAGCAAGGGAACTTTAGGTTACATATTAGGAAGAACTTCTCATGAAGAGGGTAGTAAAATACTGGAACAGGCTCCCCACAGAGGTGGTAGAATCTCCATCCTTGGAAGTTTTTAATACCCAGCTAGATAAATCCTTGGCTGGGTGATATAGCTGGGAACAGTCCTACTTTGAGCAGGGGGTTGGACTAGATGAGGTCCTGAGGTCCCTTCTAACCCTAACTTTCTATGATGCTAGAATCCCAGCACACAGGGCTGGTGCAGGTAGTTCTCAGCCCGCAGGACCTAATCCCAGCATGAGAGGGTTGGGAGGGGTTGGTGCTAGACCCTCAGAATCCAATCCTGGCATGTGGGATGGGGGAAAAAGGTGGGGAGGGGAGTCCTGATTGGGCCCACAGATGGGCACTCACTGCCACTCATTTGGCCTTCAGTGACAAAAGGTTGAACACCACTCCCCTAGATATTGGTAATAGATTTCTGCGCTGACAGTGGGTGCTGGGCAGGGGGCTGCAGCCTGGCTGAAACCAGAGCCCAGCAGCAGTGAGGGTGGTAGCAGTGATGTGGTTTCTGCACCAACAGCTCGGGGCTGCAGCCCAACTGGACCCAACACCCAGCAGCAGTGGTGGCAGTGTGGAGTTGTGTCCCCTACACTGAGACAGCAGCGCGGAGTTGTGCCATTCCACTGGCAGCACTTGCGCATCATCTATGACCCTAGGCAAACTTCCTTTCTGTTCACTGCCATCCATTCCCTGCTCATGCTATTTGCTGGCAGCTGCCTTTTTATAATGCTGCCTAGCCTAGCTCCACTCTTCAGTTAGCTAAACCAGACCCACACAGAGCGAAGCCTGCCAATCAGTCACTCCAGAGGAACGAGGGCAAAAACTTAGGAGATCCTTATCTCCCAGCACCTGCTCCATGGCAACAGGGCCAGCTTTGTGGTCGCAGGGCCGGCCCTGGGAAATCCAAAAGCCTGTTTCTGCCCAGGTTCATAATTGCAGAGCTGAGCAGGGAACAGTCTCCACAACTTGTTCTCCACCCAGCTCTGTGATCATGGCCCCCTCCCCAGCCCCCTCCCCATGACCACAAAGTGGGGGCTGTGAACTGTCCTGGTCAGGGGCAGGTCCCAGGCCCATTCCCTGATTGGGTTATTGAGGCATGGGGCTTGGAAAGAGCTGCAGGGGTGGGGTAGGTCCCAGTCCTCTTCCCTGATCCACTGGTGGGGAAGCTAGCAGCAAGCTATGTACTAGTTGCTCCACTGGCAGATTGGTATAGGGGGTTGGTTACTGCCCCTCCCCTGCAGCTCTTTCCAAGTCACCTGCTCCTTATTGGGGAGCTGGGGCCAGGAGCTCCCTGCTGCTGGGGCAGGGGGACATTGTATCCTCCCCAGCAGCAGTCAGCCCCCTGGGAGCAGGGTGCAATGCCCCAGCCCTGGCCAGGAGACAGCTGTCTCTTGGCCCAGTGCTTCCTGTTAGCCCCTGGGCTAGCACCCAGGGGGAGTTTAGAGCTCCCTCTGGTGGTGGCAGTGGCCTATTGCAGGGCTGTAGGAAGCGGGAGCAGTTTGCTGCTATTAGCAAATCTCCTACTTCCCCACACATGTGGACACCTGCCTGGGAGCATTTACTTGTCAGTAGTTTACTCCCAAGTAAACTGCTTCCAGATCTAATGCATGTACAGATGCATCCACTAGCTCTCAGGGGGCACGTGTGCACATTCACTCATGTGCCGTAGTTCCTGCGCATTCAGTTTAGTACTTGCATAACCAAGTACTAAATCAATGTGCAGTAACTGGTGCTACTGTGCTGTAGTGCTGGCACATGGGTTTTTATAGACATTAACTGCACAGTAGCTTAATACTACTGCGCAGTAACATATTAGCATGGGTTTTGCCTGGCATACGACTGCACAATTTTATTAGGCTGCTAGACAGTTAGCATCTCATGTAGACACACCCAGTAGTAGGCAAAGAAGGTTTATCAAAGGGGGAAGCTGACTCCATAGCACAAATCCTAAATCTGTTGTGAGACATCAGAACCTTGCTGAAACATTACAACCTCTCCCTAGCCTCTAATAGAAATAGAAGATGGAACACGATAAGAGAGACAGAAAAATGTCTTACATCTGACAGCCTCTCAGGAGAAGTGCTTCCTGGCTAGTCTGTTAATTTTCTATTGAACAGGATGAACAAGTGTTTGTTTACATTTTCAGTCTTTAAACTGTGATTCTGTTTGCAAGTGGTCTTGAATTCTCTCTACCATAATATGTTCATCTTATCTCTCTTAAATTGTGAGTCATAATATACCAAGGGTTGATCTCATTCTTCTGATCAAACAATGAACTTCTAGGTATACTTTATGTTCTACAGTGACCATATATAGCGATTTGTAAAGGTTATTATGAGAACATAGCAGCATGGTCAAATGCAGATTTATTTATATTTGTTTCTTTTATTTTGCTTTTAGAAGTAAAGTGTAAATGATGGCTTTTATTTGAAGTAAACATTTGGGTTTTGACAATACCAGCCTTAGAATATTTGTCTGGAAATCGGAGTGGACATTTAGGCAACTTTTTGGGCATAATTAAGGTTTAGGAATAGAATTTAATGAGAATGAATACAAAAACTTGTTATTGTGGCTCGAGTTAATACAAAACTTCAGCTGCAGATAATTGTGATATGAATTTCTAGATAAACTTATTTCAGTGTCATGTTTATTGAAATATTAATACAAAAATAATTGAAGTAATTTTTCCCTTTACATTTTGCATCATTCAAGCATGCAGGCTGTTTGTATAAATTTGTCAGACATGGATACAGGAAAGAGGGCTGAAGACATTTCTAAATGTCATATAGATCAGTGACTAATACATTGAAAGAAGGCTAATTTCTTTAAGTGTGTCAACAGGTATTTGTATCAATATTTTAATTTTGAAAAAGAAAGGTGATGAATACCTGTATCTGAAATGTCTTATACAAGCAGTGATTCTTCACGGCTTATTTTGGTACAAATTATTGTACCTAGAACATACATAACCTTGAGAAACTGGCTTATTCCCAGCCCCCACCCCACAACTGTGATCGTAGAGCAGGGACTGGGAGCTCCTGGAATGGGGACAGTTCCCAGCCCAGCTTGGAGCTGGATGGGACCTGCCCGTGACTGGGACAGTTCCCAGTCAGCCCAGGCTGTGTGGGGTGTCATAACCAAGTCAGTTAAGTGACCCTGCCACAATAGAACCACCCTAAGCAACTGCCGTTATCTCCAAAATTTGGTCACGTTCCGCCTCATTAGCTATTCCCACCTGGCAGTCTGTCATTGGCTACTCTAAACATACAAAAGTCCGTGAAGCTTCTGCCCAAGTCGGAGACCTCTGAGCACGCTGCAGAGTGACTTCGGAGAACTCTGGACACGTGACAGAGTGAATTGGCGGCCTGATCAACCACCAATTTCTCCCCGTCATCGACCGGCCCTGACGTACCCCTTTCCTTTGCATGCTCGTTTCGTCCACGGACTCGTCTCGTCGACTCATTGCGTTACCTTTGTTATCCGTAACTATGTGAACAACCTCATAGCCTGCGTCGTGACTACCAGCGACGTAAGTAAAATAATCTTTGAAACCGATACGCTATGTCTCGCCTCTCCATCCACCAGCCCGCCTGACGACCGATTAATTCGTACCCCTAGCCGTCTGAGACAATATGGAGCCCATTTCTGCTTTTTTCAGATTGGTTCTTACACAGTCCAATTGCAAAAGGTTTATAGTTGTGTTCTCTTCAAGTGTAATTGTACATGATCTTAAAATTTGGGATTAGTAGATTTATAATTTATATAAAAGATTTCTCTCATTTTTCTAGTGGTTTTTGTGACTTTTACTGTATTGAAAGATATTAAAGACTGTTAAATTATTTGAAGAATTGGAATGGAAATAAAGTAAAATATATATATGTTAATCTAAACTCTTTGAAACTTGTAATAATATTGATGGTATACTGATGATATAAAAGAGGGCGATTTAAATAAACAAACAATGCCAATAATTTTCCTTTCGGGTCTTGTCATTTTTTATTATTCTCAATTCTCTCGTGTTGCATCCACTTTCTCAGTTTTATCCCTATTGCCTGACTATTCCCCGCCCCACCAAGTTCCAAATCTAGAGGTTATATTTGGATTCCAGTTTTAAATATTACTTCTTTTTATGGGGTTTTTAGTTGTAGCTGTGTTGGTTTAAGGACATAGGCAGACAAGGTTCTTTGATGTGATATCTTTTATGCGAACAACTCAGTTGAAAAAAGTTCTTGGCAAGCTTTCAGGCGCAGTCACCCTTCTTCAGGCATGGGGAGTCTCTGCTGTTCAGAGTAAGAAGGGTGACTGTACCTGAAAGCTTGCCAAGAACTTTTTTCCAACTACTCAGTTGGTCTAATAAGAGATATCACATCTACTCAAAGAACCTTCTCTTCTTTATGACCTCTAACTCAGAGATGTGTACAACATTTTTCAGAATGCCCTTATTTACTTGGGTATGTCCTAATTTAACTACTGTATGAACAATTTACCTTACAATAGTTTCTTCAGACAGAAATTTATCTTAAAAACTTTCTCTTTTTCAGGGGACTATGGTGAAGTTTCATGGATTTCATTAATATTGAGGTAAGTAATTTTCTCTCCCTTCTTAAAATTACATCTTACTGACAGGTACTTTGTTTCACTTTCACGCACAGCTTCCTACTATATTTGCCTCCTAACTACTTCTGGTATTGAGTACAGTTAAGTAAAGCACAAATATTTGCCTGCTCTTGTGTGTCAGATGTTTTGTTTTTCTTTTGTAAGCTCTGTTTTTCTTTTGTCCTGTACTTGGTTGTTTATACCGTGGCTCATTATCACCTTGCTACTGACCTCATTGCTTCAGTACAGGGATTAATTTTTCTAGTAGTAAATTTAGAACTGTTAACTAGTCACAGAGACTTCAGTTATTATAGACAGCAATGCTGCAAACTTATTTATATTGCCTCACCATTTTACCACAACCTTCTTGGCTAAATAACTCATGGTTTAAGGCACAGGTGTTGTGCATAGAGCTCATGATCTGGATCCAGCCCACACAACAGTTCTGTCTAGTCCTCTGGTAGTCTGGCGAGGTACCAGAAGTTGTGGAGTAGGGCTATTGGAGCCTAACAGAATTCAGGGAGCGTGGGCCTCAAGGGACATGAGAGGCTATAGCCGTACTTGTTAAACGACCATGTGCATTTGACAAAATGTTATAAATGTAACATATATTTTTCATGTGATATATAGGGTATGCTACCTGAACCATATAAAACTATCTGTAGTGTTCTAACAGCCCAGCCTATTTCCTATCCATTACCCCTTTTAGTATAATTGGTAAATGAACATACCTACAGTACTTCATTTTCTCCAGTGAGCATTACTAATTAAGCACTTCTGAAGAATCTCACATTAAATGTCAATCAATACAGCCCTACAAGTGCAACTTTAAGATCTATCTGTTGCACATGTAACCCATCAGTGAAGGGTGCAGGAGCTGCAGCCAGGATGTAGGAGCTGCATTGTCTATCCTGGAGGAGTCACTGCAGTCCCATGCCACTTGTGAAAGGGCATTAGCTAAGCTGATCTATGCAGTTGTCTCTAACTTGGTTACCTGCACCAACCCATTCGGGCCAAAACAGCATGACATACAAGAGATCTTACCATATGAATTAGTTCAAGCAAATGAAGGTCTTTTTTGCAGCCAGCAGTGCCTGTGTAAGCCCTGGGCACCAGACATCCAGTGTGATTAGGGAAATATCTTTAACCTTTTTTTCTGCAGATACTAAAAATCCAGGAATATAAACAGTTCCTGGCTCTTACATTTTATTTAATTTAGTGGATTACTTAGAGAAATTCTCTATGCTCTGATTTGTTCATGGCATGTAATTGTAATGTATTTAATTATTGGGTGCATACTAATTCAATAAAGCTAGCTGATGAAGATGGATACTTAGACTTAGTGAATTAAGCAGAGGTTCATTTTTTTGGTTTCTATCCTTTAAAACCTTTTTTTGTTAATGTGAAATAGGCTATCTGCTAAACTACTGCAATGAATAGAAATGTGTAATAAATGGTTAGCATTTGGTTATAATGTAGTTTCAGTATTATAATTAAAGCATCCTTTCATAATAGGCTTCACAGCTTACTCTTATTTTCTTTCAAATCTCTCTGCACTTACTGTAAAAAAGACATGATTTATCAGAGTGCCACAGGGATTGTCAGGGAACATTTAAAATTGATGTGCTAAGAATTACACATTGATATTCAAAAATAGCCAACGTATGCAACCACTGTATAGCATGATGCTAAAAGTGTCATCTATAATACAGGAAGCACCCTATAATATTTAAATCCAAAGCTGCTGTTAAATATGGAAGACTATTCTGGGCTTTTTATAAAACAATATTCAGACTGAAAACCAAAGTAGCTTAATTAGACAATCATGCAAAATTTAATATGTTAAAAGCCAGAAGAAGTTTAGGAAAAACTAAATTTTAAAAGGGAAATACTATTTGAGTTATACATAGGTAAATAACATTTAAGGCTATGAATGCAGATTTTTAGATGGGAAAACAGGACACATTTAATTTCTAAGTTAATTAGACTTGTATTTACAGATCTGCAAGCAAGATCTAATCTCCAAATGTTGTCTTTTATAAAAATTAAACTGTGGAGTTACAGTAGCTGAAAATTGTGTTGTAACGTAAGTTTACTTACCTGCTTAAGAAGTAGGCCTCATCTTGATGGCAGTAAAATTATTGAAATTTGGGAATGATTCACATTGCCATTGCAGATGGATGAGTTAACTGAATTTTGCAATATAGGGAAAGAGGTTAAGGAGTTAATAATACAAATATCCTAAATGTATTCCAGTGGTCTGTAATAAAGAATAAACAGATACTAATGAATGACATTCAAAACACAAATATATGAGAGATCCAGTAGGTTGGAATATTCATAGTTTGATATCTACGCTGCCATCTAATATCATGAAAATTATGTCTATTCACAAAATTTCAGAATGCAGATTTTTTTCAAAATAGGCAGTAAACTGAAAAGTATCACTTACTTTCAGTTGAAGTGTAGGTCTAGTGAGTTCATTCAGCACCCAGGGCAGGGGGGGCATGGTATGCTGACCATTGGTGGTAGAAAAGAAGTCTTAAGCTGCTGCTGCTGCTACTACTGTTGTTTAGCTGACACTCCTGCAGAAGCAGTAGTGATAGCAGCTGCCTTCCCTGTGCAGAGAGTTTGGGCAGCAGCAGAGAGGTACTGGGACCCTGTGGCACTTGCTTTCTGAGAACCACCCCTGATTGCTCCTCCCCACTCCAGATATGATCCTGCACACAGGGCTGTGCTTAGTGTAAGAAAAACTCCCTGGGGTTGGGGGAGGTACCAGTCCACAAACTCTCCCTCCCCCAGATGCAACTGGTGGATGCAGGACTATGCTGTCTGCCTCTTATAGCTGGGTGATGCTGGACTGCCATGATAAAGGCGGGGAGTGGGGGAGTGATTCTGGCATCTTCTCATAGTCTGCCCCTGGGGACAGTGCCCTGCTCCCTGCCCACAGTTATAATAGTGAGTTGGAGAACTCCGAATATTTCGTGAGTGGAGCTGGTAGCCATTTTGGAATGTGATGGAAAGAATTGAAGACATAATGTTTCTTCCTTAAGGAAGGTACAGTATTTATTTAATCCTACTTTTCATAAAGATCAGTGATCACCAGTGTTGCCTGTATTTATCAAATGAACTAGAATTTGTGTACTCTGGAGGTCTTTGAGAAGAATGGCAGTCATCTTGTCCTTGGACTCTACAGTATAATGTACCTTGTGTGTGTTCTTTTGTTTTTTAATGGTTCAGGTTTATTTTCTGAGACATTTCTTTCTAATAATATGAATTTAATGTGAGAACTGTGCTGAATTCTATTTATGATGTATCAGCCTTGCACTTTGTATTTCTGAGAATAACACTTGTAAACGGTGAAAACTTAGTTTCCTTTACCATCATTTGATTTACAAGCTTCTTCAAATTGCATACTGCAGACAGAAAATGTAATGAAACTACAGTCTTAGTGCTTTCAGTCCCACATATTTTATTCTGTCAGGTTTTTTGGTACATCCTGCCGAAGTGTTATATTGTAAAATACTTACCAACAATTCATCATGTTGCTTCAATATATAAACATAGAGGTAACATTGCATAATTAATTTTAATAAGTTTTATGCAACATAACTTTATATTTCCAGTCTTGGTATTGTATAACAGAAAATTTTAAAATAGTCCTCAAATACCTGAAGGGAGACTACAAACAGCAGACGTTGGCAACCTACAGCCCATGGGGTGGATCCAGACCATGGAGGCTTTAGATCTGGCCTGTGGATGTAGGGCTTTGCCAGCAGTCATTTCCCTCATACTAGCATGGGAAAAAGCAGAGGTGGTGGGCCTGTGCGCAGGGAAAAGGGGATGTGTTAGTTGCTTTCCTGTGCCAGTTGTGGGCACATTCTCTGTGCTGGAGTAGGAAAAAGTGGGGGTGCTGGGCACCAGGAAAGCACCCACCACTGTGCCTGCCATCTATACCTGCACTAGCACAGGAAAGCACCTGCCACTGGCATCAGAAAAGCAACTACCATCACTGCTTTTGCCCAGTGGGCATAGAAAAGAGTAGCAGGGGCAGGCACTTTCCCTAGGGCAGCAATAAGGGAAAGCAGCAGTGGTAGCTGGGTCCTAGTGGCCACCTTCTTACCTGCCAGCCCACTTCTAAACACATCTGGGTCAATTTTCCTTGCAGCCTTTAAAAACTGTTGACCCTTGACAAAGAGGATGGAGATGGTGTTTTTTTCTGTGGCCATAGGGGATAGCAATAGATTGGATCAATACACAGCAATAGTAACAGCAATAGACTAAAGCTGCAGCAGAAGAAATTTAGGCTGGCGATTAAGAGGAACTTTCTGACCAGGAGGGTGGTGTGGCATTGGAAGAAGCTCCCTAGAGAAGTTGTGCAATCTCCATCTCTGAAGGATATCTAGAGCAGGTTAGACAGACACTTGTCTGAGATGGTATAGCCAGGGATAATCCTGCCTTAATCAGGGGATTGGACTAGATGACGTTGTGAGGTCCCTTTCAGCCCTATAAGCCCATGAACATATGTAAGCAAGGGAAAATTACCACATTTTCTTTTATACCGTACGCCCCAGAATATACTATGCAAATTATTTTTGAAAGCAGAAGGGGGGAAAAAAGTAAGTATTTGAATAATATTAATATCTACAGAGTCAAGCCTAATCATTGTTCTGCTCCCTGTGGCTCACTGCAAATCTGGCTTTGAGTTTTACCTGGTAAGTTGCAGAAACTGCTTTTACCATATTTGTCAAATATAACACATACTTCGCTTTCCAGCAGATGGTTTTTTAGGAAAGGTATATGTTATATGTGAGAAAATATGGTGTTAAACTGACAATGAATCTAGAAAGTACAACACTTGACTTATGTGTATTTCTAGAGTATTAATAAAATATCCCCCAAGCTGAAACTACATTCTTTTGCTAGTTTTCAGTTACATATATACATAAAAAATACAGATTACCATTTCAATATGAATATAAACTGTAGGTGATTGTTTGTGCTCCTCCCCTCTTATTCATGTGCCTGGGTCACTAATAGCTTACTCAAAGATAACTTTGTAGCAGGAAATAAATCCATATTCTTTAAAGCAATATTTCTGTTATGAATGTGGCTTTGTTCCATCTGTTTTATCTGCTTAGAGCAGTGGTTCCCAGCCACTTTATATTAAAGGCATCCCTTAGAAAAGTGAAAGCTAGGAGCTGGCAGTATGTTTTGACTATGGAGAAATAATAAAGACATTATTTTGCTGCAAAGTACTCAAAGACCACCACAATGAGTCAGAATGTTTTTGGCACCCATGAACTTTTATTTGAAATCTCTGGCCATGTCCAGATGAACATGGACATTTGGTTCCCCAGGGACAAGTAGTGGTGGTGCAAGGTGCACCACTGCTACTTGTCCCTGGGGAATGCCTATGCCATGTAAGCTTTGGTGTGTGACAAGTGGTGGGGGAGGGGAGGCTGGTGCCAGCACTGGGCTGGCCCCAACAGCCTTTCCTGGGGTCCTGTGGGCCTTCTGGGGTTGCAGCAGTGGTGATTCTACTGCATGGAGACTGGCCAGCAGCCAAAGCATGGCTTTGGACAGCCCAGCTCCACTTTTGAGCAGCGCACACTGCCTGTGTGTACTACTCCACGTTTTTTTTCCCCCACAGGTTTTTTTTGACCCCTGGATATCCAGGGGTCAGGGGGGAAAAAAACCCAAACAGAGCAGTGCACGCACAAGCAGCGCACCCTTGCAGCACAGAGACCATCTAAATGTGCAATGTGTTTGCAGTGCCACATACTGCATAGCTGCACTCATCTGGATGTGGCCTCTGGGTTTATCTTGTGAATCATGTGTAGGTGTTTGCACACCTAACAGTGCTAAAGTTATGCATCACTATAGTACCCTTAAAAGAATCCTATAGCACCCCAGACAAGGTTCCTTGGGTGAATTTGATATCTTTTATTAGACCAACCCAAATAGTTGGAGAATAGTTATTAAGCAAGCTTTCAGGTTCAAAAACCATTCGTCAGGCTAAGGAAGCTTCAGCAGTCGGTGTGTGCTCTTCCTGGATGGAATGAAAAGTAAAGCAGCCAGGCTGGGCTGGGCTGGGGAGTCAGTTGCCAGGCACATTATAATGTATCAAAAATCCAATGTCTATGTTTAGTCCATGATCTCTAGTATCTAGCAGGTTGATGAAATGGAGCTCATAGGCTCGTCTCTGGGAAGCGTTGTGTAAGTTTTCCTTGAGGATCCGGACTGAGAGATTGGAGAGAGAGTGGCCCTCCTGTGAGAAATGTGCCCCCACCGGTAATTGGGTATTTCTGTCTTAGATAGATTTCTGGTGTGCGTTCATTCTGGTGCGCAGTTGTTGTCTGGTCTCTCCTACATATCTTCCATCAGGGCATTTGGTGTACTGGATGAGGTATACTACATTCTTGGAGGTGCAGCTGTAAAATCCTGGGATGCTGATGGCTCTGTTGTGGGGTGTAGTAATAGTGGGGGTGGTGGAGATGTGGGGGCAGGTTTTGCATTTCTTGTCATGGCATGGTCTGGATCCTTTTGGTGTGTTCTGGGCTTGAGGAAGTTTGCTTCTGGTGATGAGGTTGGCGAGGTTAGGTGCTTGTCTGAAGGCTAGGATGGGTGGCTCTGGGAAGATCTTTTTAAGAATAGGGTCTTTTTCTAATATGGGTTGCAATTTTTTGAGGATTTTCCGTACAGTGTTGTGACACTCTGATTGAGACTTACTGCTTCAGCCAAGTCATTGTAGTAGTTCCTTTAGCTCCTTTAGTAGTAAAGTAGTAGCTTCTCTCCTTTATTTTCAGCTCCTTTAGTTTTATATCAGACTATTATGCATTACCATAGCTCTTCACAACACTATACAAATATTAACAAATTATCATGATGACTAGTGTCGTGAGGAATACTTTGGTTAACTTGGGCATGAGTAGTGGCACCACCCTGGTGGCACCACCTTTGTGCTAAGAGACAATCCTGTGCTTACATACTTGGCAGTAATGGAGCAAATATGCTGAGCTTCTTGCAGCATCAAGTATATAATGAGGAAAGAGACAGCTTCCATGTTCCACAGGGATTTGGGAATCATTTGGCTAATGCTTGCATGTTAAAAATTCAAACAGTTTGGTGTACAGTTCTACCAACTACCTGACAACATCTTGTAATGTTCAGACATACAAAAATTAATCCCTGAAAAACGTGTTCTGAATTAAAAGGAAATTGCAACCTGACAGTCCAGAAAGCTAATGACTCCACATCTAAAAAGAGTAATCTGGTTTTAGCAAAAAGACAACAATGACAAGATATGTCCATTAGCACAATATGAATAATAAAAACATCACAGATAGCACTTATGTTTATGAAGATGAAGTTGTTCTATGATGCATCTTGTAGCATGCATATATGATATGCTCTATTGCAGTCACGTACATTATAATAAAAACATGCTTTTTGTAATGAAATAGTCATGTGTAATGTAAATTTGTAGTTTACAGTACATAAAACTTGATCATAATTTGCTCAAAAATATATTTTAATTACAGAATTATGAATAACTTTCCCTATAGAGGGACACTGAGCTAGAAACCACTGAGAGGCCCTGCTGTTTCCCCATCGTGATCAGTGGGCACTTCAAAAAAATCTTTTGCTACATCTTTGCTAAATTTGCTCTGTAAATGTGGCTTTGGGAGTCAATGAGGCTTGTGTTCCTAAGAAACTTAGGGTAGGTCATTCCTGAGTTTCTAGAAATGACCAGTAATAATGATGGCCCTGCCCACCTGCTCTTGCCTTACATGTGCCAGTCCTAGTAATGATGAGGCAGGGAAGTTGCAGAGGGCAACTTCACTCTCCCCTGCTCCCCTGTGTGCTGCTGCTCTTGAGGTTTCTGTCTCCAACCTGGTTGAGAAGTGTCAGTAGGGACTGATCTCAGAATGGCTTAGGGCAGGGGTTGTCAACTGGGGGTACATGTACCCCCAGGGATTCTTGAGAAGGCCCTAGGCCTAGTAAGTATGCATGGGTCGGGTACACTGATTCTTGTCTGGTCACCTGGGGGTACAATGATCGAAAAAGATTGAAAACCCCTAGCTTAGGAAATAGGAAAATAGAGCTGGAAGGGACCACATGAGGTTATCTAGTCCTGCTCATAAATTTTTTTTAAGGGATAGAAATTCCATAACTTGTCTAGGTAGCCTGTTCCAACTTTTAACTATCCTTATAGTCAGAAAGTTCTTCCTAATTTCCAACTGACATTTCCTCTGGTGCAGTTTGAGGTCATTGTTCCCATTCCTATCCTACAGTCACAGAGGAAAAAGCTTATCTCCATCTTTTTTGTAATTGTCCTTCAAATATTTGAAGACTTTATCAAATCTCTCCTCAGTTTTTTCTTCTCCAGAAAAAAATAACTAGTTCTTTCAGCATTTTTTCCTAAGTCATGCTTCCCAGACCTTTTAATCCTTTTTGTTGCTCTCTGCTGCACTCCTTCCAATCTATCCATATCTTTCTTGAAGTGTGGGGCCCAAAACTGGACACATTATTCCAGGTGAGGCCTTGCCAGTGCTGGACAGAACAGAAGAATTGCTTCCTTTCATTTGCAAAAGACATTCCTTTTTCTTTTTTTGCATGGCCTTTTTCTTTTTTTGCAACAAGGACATACTGTTGGCTCATATTCGGTTTATGCTCTGCTCTAACCCCCAGATCCTTCTCTGCAGTATTTCAGCCTAGCCAATCATTCCCCAGTCTACATTTGTGCATGCAATTATTTCACCCCAAATGCAGAACTTTTCACTTGTCCTTGTTGAATTTCATTTAATTAATTTTGAATTCATTTTTTTTTCCAGTTTATTGAGGTCATTCTGGATCCTAGGCCTGCCCTCCAGAGTGTCTGCAACTCCTCCAGAGTGTCATCCATAAATTTGCTAAGTATATATTCAATACATAAATCAATTATTCAATAAATAATCAGTGATGGATTCACCATCTTATTTATGGATTTGGCATATGCTGTGTGGGAGCACATGGACATTGCAGGTTTCTTGAGGGCTGTCCCAAAAGAATAAAAGTGTTTACAGACACATGCTCAGGCACCGTGAATAAATATTTTTAAAATGTAGAGACTCATGAATACTAATGCAAAGTAGAATTTCAGCATATCCACAAAACAATGTAATTATTTGTTTTATGATGCTTCAGTTGAAACTTTGGGAATAATTAAAAAATTTGTCTGAATTCCTGATTTTGAGCTTCTTATGGCCTGAAAATCTAATCCTAGTCTCTCCATATCCCAGGATCCCGATGCTGTATAAAGTGTGGAAGTGAAATATATGTTATAGACAAACTACTTTCACATAATAT
Organism: Alligator sinensis; assembly: GCF_000455745.1. NCBI lineage: Eukaryota > Metazoa > Chordata > Crocodylia > Alligatoridae > Alligator > Alligator sinensis. The sequence continues at coordinate 254,824 of NW_005842631.1, read as the reverse complement.
GCTAAACATACACATACACTGATTCCTATTCTCATCTGCCTTGCTACTCATGTACACCTCTACAAAGTTTGTTAATTGGCAACATAAGAGACTGTGTTACATACCTACTTTTCACTGATATAAATGACTAGACAGACTATAAAACTGGGAACATGTAATCAAAGTTTGTCATGTAAACTATCATCATTTTTTCTTTTAAGATTTTCATTTTTTTCATACGGAGTGGGCACAAAAAATAGAATAACTTCTAATGGTGCTATAATGCCTTGAGGCTTACAGTCTGCAACTCAATGTTTTATTCATAGCGTCCCTCAATTATACTTCTTTATTGATCGTCACAAAATTCTTTCCAATATTGTTCTGAACTAAAACATTGTGGTATGAAAATATTTTCTGGAGATTCAAGATGAGCTTTCTACTCTGAAAATCAGATGCAGATATGCAGTGCACAGTGTGTATGTTTATAAATAATTTAACACTTTCCCTCTTCTATTTCTGTTTGCAAGGGTTGTTTTCTTTCTATAGACATAATAATGACCTTGATTTACTTTTTCATGCATCCTCAGTCTAACTTTGAGGCTGTTTTCATGAGCTGACTTAAGCTGAATTATCAACAAAATCATTTTAAGGAAATAACAGATTCATCACCCTTTGCAATTAGTCCTGCTCTGCTGTCTTCACTTCTATTGCTTTTTCCATTGGCCAAGTCAAATAGTATTTCTTTTTTTTTTAATTCTGGAACAGATAATGAGCCAATGCCATCTCATACTACTATACTATTTTTATGCAGGTGCTTAGTGTTCATATGCTTCATTTCTTTGTTCTTTTCTTTCCAGAAGGTCTCATGAAGTATTTTAGTCAAGTGAATTATCATCCTCCCCTAAATCTAGCAAAATGTAGCCATCTCACTTATGTTTATTTCTAGGAAGAAATCACAACACACAAATATGACCACATAGTATACATCACACTTGACTACATAGTAAACGTCACACTGTGTTGGTCTCTGAATACTTCTCCTGACGTGGTCTCCTTCCTGACTATACAAGTTGATCTGTTCCATCTTAATATTATTTATTTCTCAAAAGCTTTCCTTAAATGATGTTCTTGAGAATGCTGAAGGACCTTTTTCTTATGTGGTTTTCTACAAATGCATTTTTTCTGCCTATATATATGACTTTTTTCCCTAATTATTTTTTTCAGTATGTCCAAGTGATTCTAAGTTTTTTATTGTACTATTTAGGATGTTTGTTTTCTATTGTGAGTTTCAGTGTGAAACTACAACCTGGTAATAAAGCAAGAAGAATACATGGCTACTTATTGGAATATATTTGAACAAAAAGCAGGATCAGAGTGAAACGCTGCAATGTAACCACCCTGCTTAAGCTGATAAAGCTTGTAATGTTTCTCAACAAAATTTAGCTAAGTATTGAATAAAATTAGCTGGTTTGGCAAGAGAAATAATAGGTTGTTTAGTTTAGTGGAAGTTATAGGATAGTGGAAAAGAGAATATCATTATTAGGAGTATGCTTAGAAATTACCAAAACTTAAGACATTTAAAACCTTAAAGAAGTTTTGGTACAAAGTATATTTAAGAATGGCTGAACTATATCCACACGGATTCACTGGCTCCTGATTTTCTTTGAGGCACTATAGAGCCATGAAAGTTTAATATTAAATTTCTTTTTATTTATTTTTTAATTAATTCTTTGAACTGGGTATTTTTATTTATTATTTTATTAAAGAAATGCTCATTAAGTCCACTGACTTTGACTCTACTGTAAGAACTATGCATTTCTCTACTATGAGCTGTCTTAAAAAACACACCTGCCTCATCTATTCATGTCTTCTCTTGTAATGAAACTACTTGAACTTTCATTTCAAGTGAATTTTAAATCTTCTTTTCAACTTAACCTCTATTTTTACTGACTGTGCTGTAAACAGACCAGATAGCTAATTAAGTTTAACATAATACTTCCATAGAGTTAAGTAACATGAATTGTCTCGATTTCAGTGGGCCTACCTGCCCAAATAACTTTCTACCAATTGGTCATAAACTGGCTGTTAATATTATCAGACTCTTTAATGTGATGCAACTCCCCAAAAAAGGCCTGTAAGAAAATGGGCATCAGTTACAAACCAAAATTATCCAGAGTGCTACAGACCTTAACAGCAAAATTGTTAATCCCATTTGACTTAATATGAAGCTCCAGCTTTTGTAAATGTTGCTATAACACAGAGCTTTAAAGGCATACAGGATATCCGTGAAAAACAGTAACCTTATTTCTTAATTTGCATATTTGTGTAGTCCCCAACACCACATTCAGAATAAGGTACTTTTTAAATAATACATAAATTATTACTTTATACAGTAGCCACTTTTGCATTGAACAATGCAATACTCATTTAGGAGATATTCTGTTAATTTCAATAAACTTTGAATCAGGACCTAACTCTTAATTTCAATATTTTGCTAATCAACTCTCTCTCTTGCACGTTGAGTGCAAAATACTTCTGCTAACTGAAAAGGAAAAAACAAACAAACCCTGAAATATAATTTTAAAAAATCATTACAGAGATCAATTTTGGTTGCTAAGAGACAACACTGTAGTTATCTATTGCATCTTTTAAAAAAATTCAAATACTTAAAAGCAAGGAAATGAATTGTTAGAGACATGAGAAAATGTGTACCATGCACATAAACAAACACACTATTCTTATAAATATAAATGCACATTTCATCACAACAGAGACACCATTTGGTTTTACCTTAAGTAAGTATACTTTCTTCCCTAGAAAGAACAAAATATAAACCTAATTATTTTGAAAAACTACCTATACATTCTGATCATACTAGACAAGTCCATTAGCCTGTGTGGCCATTTCTGATGGCTTAACCACTATTGTTGCATAGAAAGACACCCATGCTACAGTTGCTTGTCCTCCATCTATCGCAATGTGTTAATTTATCTATCTTCATCATTGTACCATGTTTCTAGACTGGGAGGTCCCTGGTGTAGTGCCTATTTTTGTTCTTCTCATTTATGCAGTGTCTGGGCTCTGAGTCCTGACTGGAATCTCTAGGCACTTCTGCAATGTAAACAGTAACAACATACAATTTGTTACAAATCAACAACATTATGTACTTAAATATTAATACAGGAAGTACACACAGCACTTTTATGGGAACAAAAATTATAATGTCTGCTATTTTTTCTTTAACCTACATCCCTTGCACAGACATTTTTTGATGCTGAGCTAAAAATAACTGTGCATATACACAGTTCTGCAGCTCTGGACTACTGCAATAAAATAGTAGTGTTGGGGTAAAACATTAATTTTCTTTTACTTGATAAGAATATATTGCTTTAGTAGAGGTAAGCAGTCCTGTGAAAATTGCATCTAATTATGTTCGTTCCCTTACTACCATATAAGCAAATGAGAAATTCAGAAGAGAAACTTGGACTGATCCTGTTCAGAGGCAAAAAATCTAGGCCTGTGTGAAGCAGCTAGTATCAGATTCTGCTGATTTGGGGGGCAGTGATTCAATTCAGTGATTCGAATCACTGTCCCAAATCGATTTGGCCAAATCTCCAAATCACCCAGGCCCATCCCCCTCCCGCTCTCGCAGTCCGGCAATGGCTGCCTTGCCCGCCCTAGGTCCTAGCACTTGTTTAACAAAAAGCCCTGACTCAGTGGGTGCTGCCAGGCAGGGGCGATCCCCCCGCTGCCCCATGCTGCATGGGGGGCTGTGCATGAGCCCCTCCCAACTCCCCCTTGCTCCCCCAGCCCCTGCCATGGGTGCCCTACCTGGGTCACCTCTGGCCCTTTAAGAAAAAAAACCCTGAGAAAACCCCAGACTCACTGCTCCTGCTGGGGGGGAGGGGTGATCTGCACTGCCCCCCACTGTCCTGCACCACATGTGGGGCTCTGCATGAGCCCCCAGCACCCCAAGGCCACTGCAGGAGTGGTGAGTCCTAGGGCTTTCCTCGGTTTTTTTTTCTTAATGAGCTGGAGCTGGCCTGGGTGTGGCACCCATGGGGGGCTGGGGGAGCAGGGGGGATTCAAGGGTCCCTCCATGGTCCCCTCCCCCCTCCCCCAGATTCCCCTTCCCCACCCCTAGTATTTACCAGCTCAGAGTCCAAATCATCAAAGAGCTGGAGCTGGCCTGGGCAGGGCACCTGTGGTGGGGGCAGGGGCTGGGGGAACAAGTGGAGGTTGGGGGGCTCATGCAAAACCCTCCATGGGGACTGTCCAAATCATCAAAGCTCTCCGAATCCTTTCCAAAGATTTGGAGAGCTTTGAATTGCTTCAGACCTTTAAATTGGTCCCCTGATTCAATTCAGATTTGGAGATTCGGCCACTGAATCAGGCCGAATCTCCTCTGAATCAAATTACCACCTGAAGCTTCACACAGCCCTAAAAAAATCTTGTTTTTACCCTATATGGGTAGTATAACATTTCTAATACCCTTAATTAAATATTTTCTTCCCTGTGTTTGGTTGAGCAGTGCATTTGTTGGCACTTCCTTTTACTTTTTCTTGGAAAGAATTGTTGTTTGGAATCCTATCTGCTTTTATGGCTATACATGGAGCAAATTCTACTCTATAGCCTTCATTCGCAGAATAGGGATATAAAGCTGGGAAGGAACTGTTATGATGATCTTTTCTGACCTTTTATGATATAGGCAATAGGACTGCAGAAATAGTTACTGTATCAAAAACATTGCCTAGTTCTCAAACAAAGTGTATCTTTTAAAAATTGCTCATTCTTCAGGTATGCAAGTGATGGAGAATCTACTCCTTTGGTAAACTGCTTCAGTAATTAATTATTTCCTGTAACAGGTTGTTACTTGCTCAGCCAAGCCTACTTCAGTGCTGTCTTTCTTCTTAGCTTCATCCCAGCATCATATTTCTGGGAGCTTTGACTTCTTCCAGAGTGAGCCAGTCACCCCTATCAGCTGGCCCAGAGCTCCTAGGCAGGCCTAACCCCCTGCAACTGGGCTCCAGTCCCTGGGCCATGCACCTTGTTATAGCCTCATTATTAAAAATTGAAACCTTCCCCACCCCTCACCAAGTTTAAATTGTTCCAGATTTAGCTCACCTTGACTTAGTCCTTGTTATGCCTGTTTGCTAAGCAGAGAGTCCAGTAACATCATTGTGTAAGCACTTATAGATGGTGATCAAGTTACCTCTTAACCTTTTCTTTGATAATCTAAGTAGTGTGAACCTCACAGAGATATCATTCTAGGCATGTTTTATAAACATCAAATGATTCTGTAGCTCTTTCCTAGACCAACTATCCATTTTTACAATATCATTTTAAAATGTGAAAACCAAAACTGGATATAGTGGTTGTTCTTATATTCTTTGTACTGGGATATATGACCTTATATTGTCTGAATTTAAATGTATGATATCTGATTGACTGTGCCCATTTAGTAATGCATATTACTCTGCATGGGTGATATGTCCTCTTTTGTTTACCATTCTTCAAGAAGCAGGATTTTTTAGGGTGATACCTTTTATTGGACCAACTGCATAGTTGGGATACAGTTAGACAAGCGTTCAAATGCAAGGCATTCTTCATCAGGTCATAATTTCTGGACCATCATGGCTGCAAAATCAATCTTACACTCTCCACTCTACTAATCTTTGTTGGTAATAACAATATTTTTTAATTTGCTTCCAATATTTTGATAAAGATATTGAATAGAGTTGGGTTGAGAACTACTCTGATCTGTAGATAAATCACAACTGAAACCTGTAAATGTTTAGTCAATGCAATACTGAAGTTTTTTATAGCTCTGCTTTTTGAAAGCAGAATGTCTAGTGATCTGTAAATAGCCTTGAGAAGGGATGAAATGATAAATCCATTTGGGAGCTTAAACAAAATTTTGCAAGGGGGAAAAATCATAGAGCTGTATATGCTAAGCTATATCTTAAATCATTGTTTAACAGTAGAACTGCAAACTGTTCCTAAAAACTCTTTACTTTGAATAGTACAGCTTTTAAAATCGCCCAGAGAGACCCATTTCACTATAATCCAAGCTTTTTCTTATTGTCTGCACAACAATAAATTCAAAATGAAATATTTAGCTGTTTTCCATCTTTGTATGATAGCTAGTTCTTCAGGTTACACCCCCCCCCATCATTTGCTCTCTGTCACATTTAATTTTGTTTTATTAATTAACAATCTTAGCTTATTAAATTGATTTCCCAGCTCTAAGACAAATCCATTTTTCATGTTGTTAGATGTGATTTGTATCTCTTAACATTAAAATGAAAACGTGCTGGTGGTTTATTTAGGCTATGGACAGAAGTTACATGCAACCCGGTTTAAATGATCAGAAATTGGTTTAAACCTGTAATAGAACATAAGTTCAGTGCACATAAACCCATTTCAAAATGGCCCAAACTGGTTTAAGATAAACCTGGTTTAATGTAGTATTAGACTTCCCAAAACATAACATTTCTTTAGATTGGATCCCATTCCATATCATGCAAGGACAATATTTTGGGCATCCTGTGATACTTGCAGGGCTTGTATCAAAGATGGAAAAATAAAGTACTCTTTTGCTGGCCTGCTGACCTGTTTCTTATGTTTGCCTATCTTAGAATAAATTGTGTAATTGCTATGCCCCAGGACGCACATTAAAATTAGATGTATCACCAGTGAGCACCATTTTAAAAGGCGTAAGAAAATATAGTTTATAGCTTGTAGGATTTTTATGGAGAGAGTTTTATTTAAAGGTTCTATATCATGGATTAATTTTAAGTGTAGAGTTTTCTCTTTCAGTCTATGCATTGGTTCCCTTTTTCCTTCCCCCCCATTTTTAGACATCAATTCAACATGTACCTTTACCATGCAAATTCTTTGTTTCAAAATGCAAATGAATTTCAAAGATAAAATATTTTATGTAGACAATTTTCAGCAGTCCATAATGCAGTAACATAACACATCAATCATACAGTCGTTCTTTGTGTTCACAGGAATGCAGATGAAACCATGGAATTACTTTATTTTGGGCTACCACATACTCTGGCTTTTAAGCTATTTTTTGAAGTGCAGTTATTTGTCTTTCTGGCTGTGGAGATGCAAGCGTCTTAGTGGAGAGGATATACTGTTAGCAACATATATTAATAGTATTCTAAATATTTTTCAGCTGGTCTTGTCACTAATATGAAAAGAACATCACTTTTTAAACAAGTTTTGGGAAACTGTTCAGCATCAGGGAGTATGCCGTTTTAATTGATAATTAAACTTATTGTTAAAGATTTGCTGAATTTATTCTTTTAGGGCAGTTTTACATGTGCTTTGGGATGCAGCACTGGGCACTTTAAGTAGTGAGCTGTGGTAATTCAAAGTGCCTGCACCACACATGTATCAGGATCCCCAGGCTGAAAAAATGGTGGTGGGGCTCTTTGAACTAAACCTCATCGAACGTGTTCTATTTCAAAGCACCCCGCTACCATTTTTTTAGCACGGGGATGCTGGTACATGTGATACGGAAGGCTGCCAGAGTGTGTCAATTTCCATTTGCCAGCAGACTCGTTCAATCAAGTCTGCTTCGTGCTGGATTCCCAGCTCATCGGAGCAAGCTCTGCATGCGTCTGTTGGAGCCCTTAAGCTCTGTAGTTTCAGCTATTAAGGTTGTAAACTGAAATCACACCAGGTCAGGTGTGATATTATTATATTAGTGGGACAGTTTGAAGCCAGATTATTATGTACAGCTGCTTGTCATATTCATAGACACATGAATGGAATAAAAAAAAAATCTGACTTGGCTGAGAATCAGAATTTGAATTAGGTACTTAAAGGGAAACAAATGACTCTTGTGACCTTCTCTTCTGATGCTTTCACAAATCTGATCTCATGCACAACCTGCCCCTCACTCTGTGCTGCATGTTCCTAAATTCCCAACTCTGCTATTTTTCTGAGGCAACTGGAAAAGGAAATTAGGAAGTCTATATGTTCTTACAAGATCTATACAGGCAGCAGGGGAACCATGCTGGTATGTGCTTTGCATAATGTGATGTGATAATCCAGTAACTAAAGAGTTATTTAATAGTGCATACACAGGAATTTAGCTGATGTGGATTTCTTCGATACTGTTAGCTGGTAACACTAGTAATCAAAGGATAAAGGCTAACAGGACTAACAGATCGTTATCTAGATTGTTCTCGTTTCTAATTTAATTCTTTCTAGAAAACTTCTGAGTTAGACTAATATAGTTATGCTGCTAGAATACAGCTAGAAGGAGCTGCTAATATCTAAAATCTAATGTTCTCTAAGCCTCTTGCAAATTATCCTTTTGTGTGCAATAAAGGTTAAGGATTTTCTTAAGGAAATCTAATTAGATGCTTTTGATTCTTTACTGAACAACATAACTTCTCCCTTTTATATTTCTTCAGATTAAATCATGAAGGTCCTAGTGTAAATTTTGCTCCTACTTATAACCAAACTTAAAAGTGGCAGTCGCATCCTGCCTTATAAAAAGGGTTGAGGACAGCAGCATGCTGTTGCCATGTTTTCTGTTTGACAAAGAGAAGGCAAGGTATTAAGAATCTGCAAACCTGGGACTTTTTCCTACTTGCTTAGTGCTCTTTAGAGAACACAATGAATGGTGCTTGCAATGATGCTCTATATGATGTTAGGGGTTGTACGCACTTTGGGCAGGAAACTCTCATAAGTATATTATGAGTTGAATATTTGATCCTGGCCAAATGAAGAGACTGTTAGACCCATGCTAGGAACTGTCACTGAGTTGGGCTCTCTTATTCTTTTGATTTGTGCCTTTTATTTGGGGATCTTTAACAAGGCTGATAAAGTCATGCAGTGCTTGTTGAGTCATAAATTGAAACCATTTTACTTCTATAACCATCTGACTTCACCTAAAAAGAGAAACCAATTTCTTCACACATCAAAGAAGAAATATCATTTAGCATGTGTTTAAACAACAGCACAAGATGTAAGAGTTGTTAGGTAAAATTCCCTTAAGCAGAAAGCTAGAGCAAGGCCTGTGCACAAGGTTGCCACAATTATTTATTTTTACTGACTGTCTGTAAGCTTTTTTTTTTGACTGACAACCAAACTTTTTTTACCAATACACATTTTGACTGATATAGTTCACATAATGTAAGTATAACTCTGTTGTCAAGCCCCAGATAGGGCTAGTTAAAATTTAGGGGTTTATCAACCACAGTAAAAAGTAAAAAAACATTGGTTGTCAGTTAAAAGAAAAAAGTTGGGTTGGCAACCCTACTTGACTTGAACAATGGTTTTATATTCCATGCTGTCCTTATCCCATGCCCTGAATGCTCACAACCACACTCTACACCATGCATCACCATTCTCCGCCTATCCCTCCAGGCCTACCTCTGCCAGCCCTTCTTCCCCCATTCCAAGATGGACCCTCAAATAAGCCTACCTGTGACCCAGTAGTATTACAGGCAGCCAATAAAACTCAGCAATGCTAGCATATGGCTGGGGCTGGGGGGAGGGTAGGCAGAGGGCTCTGCAAAACCCTGAGAGAAGGCTCTCTGCAGGGTACAGAGTTTCTTTTCATACACTAGGTGACACTGCTGTGCTCTATCTGTACATCAGCTTGCCTCCACCTTCTTTCCAATGATAGAGCTGCAATGAAGCTTCAGTTGCTTGGTGTTTTCATGGACAGTTTAGATTTTTTTTTTATGGACAGGTGGTTTTAGCCTGAATTTTTTTTACACTGACTGTCCATAAATTTACAGATAGTTGGCACCCTAGCCTCTGTACCATTTAGATCCCATGGAGACTCTCAAAATTGACTTACAGCAGCAATTTAGTGACAGAGGAATTCAGAGGCTTTGTGATAGACCTATAAAAAAGGGGGAATTTTGACTCTTCGGACTAGCAAAGGACCAAGGAAAGGGTAATGGTTTTAGATTATACATAGGAGAAAATCCAGCAGCCAAGGCCAATTACAGGCTATAGTTTTTGTGTTCATAGCTGATGGAAACAAAATCTGAAGAGCTGATTTCAGTCTAAGCAGGTCCTTCTACTCTGCTACCTTTTGCAGGCCAGTTAGTGCTGCTGTTAGTCTCTCAAGCAGTTCAGTTCCCACCTAACAAACTTCACTCTCCTGCAACACAAATGAAACAAACCCCAAATCCCCTATTCTTTCTGGACATTAGGAGGAGAGCCACCTTCTGTCAGGCTTTTTTCCCAGTGCTGTAGTCCGGTTTCTCTTTGCAGCCTGTTCTCTCACAGCCTCCCCCTTTCTGCTCTCCTCTAGGTTGTAAGCTCCTCATTAACAGAATGCTCTGGAGCTAAATGGCTTTAACAGGGCTGGATACCCCTGCTTAAGGGCATAGACCATCCTGTTGCATAGTTGAAACTAGTATCCATTGGATTGTGCAGAAGAGTGCAGGCTAGTGGAAAAGAATAAGATGTTTGCAATTTTGGATTTAGCCTAGAACCAGAAGAGGAAAGGCAGTGGCAGGTCCTCTGGTCAGTCAGGCTCAGCCTGCCTGAGCTCTTGAACTTGCATACATGGTCTTGGTCTCAGGCTGATGCAGTGGCCTTAGTTCTCTGTAACTGGATTGGTTGCTGAGAGCACCACTCAGCCCTTTTAAGCACACCTGTAGCTCATGCATGCCTTGAACAGTCTCAGTCTGCTCTGGCAAGCTTTGTGGTCATTGCTGTCTTTGGTTCTCCTGACTTGGCTTTGGCTTTTCCTGACCTAGATCCTGGATCTTTTCTGGAACTTGGCATCTGGCTCTCTGATTCTCCTGGCTTCTGACCCTGGTTTGCACCCTGGACCATGTCTCTTGGATCTCTGCTCCACTGACACAAAGCCTGATCTGATGCTTTGGTAACCTGTACCCCACCTAGACAACCCCTGGTTGCCCTTCAGGGGCCTGTTCTCAGGCCTGGCTGCCTATTTCCTGGCTGAACCCTCACTACCAGGTTCAGATTTTGGGATTAAAATAGAGTGCTTATCTCTAACTTAATCCTTCATGGTCACTTACAGGCATTTAAAAAACCAAACCAAACCAAACCAAACCAAACCAGTGCTTTACCTTAAACCGCATGCACCCCTGTGCTGAGCCCAACACATGCCCAAAAGAGGCATCATGTTATTTGGACCTGGTTTGCCCAATATCTGTATAGGTGGGACTTCTTTGGTGCTTGTATCTAATAGCTGATTGAATCAGCTATTAGATAGAAGAGCCAAAACGCCCCTTTGAAGCACCCAATCTATACAGAGGTTGCAGAGCAGGGTCAAACTAACACACTGCTTCTTCTGGTAAAATGTGTTTTTTCTAGTATTTCCTGCCCTGCCCCCCATGTCTGTCAGTGCCCGATGTTCTCTGCTGAAATTCCAAGAGGCACAGATGGGAGTTCACAGTTTTGGCTTATCACTACTTCTGACCAGGGATCAGGGTTTTCCATTGCCATGTAAAAATGCACTAACACCCAGATTTTCTCATTTTAAGGAGAAAATCCTGGATTTTCTCCTTTTAAAGGAGAAAAACATAGGAAATGGTGTGTTTTCCTTTGCAGGCTGACAGAGCTCCAGTCTTCAAGGGGCTGGGGGAAGCAGGAGAAGGGCAATCAGGCAGGGGGCACCATGTACATGTGCACACACACACATGCAAATGGCTGACAGGCAGCCTGGAGAGCAGCTCCCTTCAGGTAAGTGTGGGGGCCTGAATCCCTTCCCCCCCAGTGAGGGTGGGAGGGAGTTGGGCTGGGACTGGGGCTGCAGCTGCTGCCTAGCCTGGTCAGTGTATGGGGCTTGGGGGCTGGTGCTGGAATGCGCAGCTGCAGGGCCCAGGTGGGGAGAGAGATGGAGCTCTGGGGGGCAAAAAGGGGGCTGGCTCCCCTCCACTGAATGCACTCCTGGGGGGGCATGTGCCCCCCAGATTTGTGTGCAGGGCATTTGTGGACTCCCCACCCTGCTGCCCTCCCAGCCGAGCGGGCAGGACCTGGTATGGAAGGGCAGAGTCGGGCAGAGAAGCTCATTGCCACTGCTGGGAGCTGTGTGCTGGCATGGCAAAACAGTCCCTGGTGGCCCAACAGCAGTAGCAAGGAGTTGTGCCC
>NW_005842631.1:233082-242709 GCF_000455745.1 Alligator sinensis | reverse complement strand
CCCCCCCCCCGTGGCCAGGTGGGCAGGGGGCACTTTGCCATGGTGTCATGGAGCTCCTGGCAGCAGCACTGAGCCCCTTGCCCTGCTGTGTCCTGCAGCACCAGGTCTCACTAGCTGGGCTATGGAGGCCCCGGGGGCAAGACAGCAGGGCAGAGAGCCCCAAGCCTGCAGTGGGTAGCCTGCATCTGCCCCCCCTGAAAGCCTCTCTTCAGCTGTGCTGCCTGTCAGGGAGGGGGAGCTGGGTTCTGCTCTGCTGCTGCAGCAGCTGCTGCCTCCTATGGCTGGCAACCAGGGCTCAGGTGCGGCTGCAGGGGGCAGAGGGCTGCGGGCCTGGGGTCTCTGGCCCCATAGCCCTGGAAGCTGGGGGCCCCCTCTGGTAGGGATGGGGTTTTGGGGGGGCTGTGGCTGGGGAATGAGGGGCATAAGCAGCCCAGGGGGCTGTAGGTGGGGAGTGAAGGTCACTAGGAGGGTTGGGGGGACTATGGCTCAGAAGTGAGGGGTAATGGCATGGGCAAAGCTTGGCATTTCATAGCTGCTGAGTGCCACAAAGCAGTGGAAAGGAGGACAGCCGCTGCTGCACCTGCATCCTGATGAGCAAAGGAGGCAGAGGGAGCCCCATTTTTCATGATACAAAACCCAAAGTCAAATACTAAAAATTATAGATATTTAGAATTTATTTTATCATAGTGTTTGAGAAACTGTTAGTCTTCCAAATGGCTTGAAAATAGTAACTATATCAATAAAATATTGTATTCAACTGATACATACATACATACATACTATATATATATATATATATGTGTGTGTGTGTGTGTGTGTGTATGTATGTGTGTGTATGTATATTAGGGCTGTGCAAAATGGGCCCTGTTCGATTTGATTTGGATTCGGTCCGAATCAGGGACAGTGATTCGATCCATTGATTCAGATCACTGTCTCTGATTCAATTTGGTCGAATCTGAATCTGACGAATCGATGCTGATTTGGTAAATCAGTGATTTGGGCACAGGCACAGCTTTAAAAGTTTTTTCTACATACTTTAAGGTAGCAGCACGGTTGTGACCGCTGCAGTGTTGGGACAGATGCAGCGTCCCATAGCAGCACAGGGGGGCTCTCCAGCGTGTTTGGGCAGTGGACCAGAAGTACTTCCAGTCCACTTCCGGGTCTGCCAGGGAGCTTGCTGGGGGGGTTCCCGGTGCCCCCCTGCCCCAGTAATCAGCCACAGGGGAAACCTGAGTGCCCACCCCCAGACCCAGGAGGCACCAGTCACCAAGCCAGAGGGAGATGGAGGGAACCCCCCAGCACACTCCCTGGTGGACCAGAAAATGGACCGGAAGTGCTTCTGGTCCACTTCCGGATCTGCTGCTGAGCATGCTGGGGAGCCCCCCGTGCTGCTGTGGGATGCTGCATCTGCCCCAGCACCACAGGGTTCAGAACCCCTGCTACCTAGAAGTATGTAGAAAAATCATTTAAACCTGGCTCTATGTCCAAATGCCTGAATCTCTCTGAATCTCTTCAAATTGATTTGGAGGGTTCTGAATCAATTCAGAGAGATTAAAGGGTCCTCTGATTCAATTTGGATTCAGAGATTCAGCCACCAAATTGGGCCAAATCTCTGTCAAATCGAATCATGGACCGAAGATTCGCACAGTCCTAATGTGTATTTGTATGTACATACATGTATATTAGTGGCATTTCATTTTGATCACAGAGAAATGTGGATTTGGGGGGTTTTAATCAGAGAATTTGCAATTTTTAAACAGAAAAAAACAGGACTCCTTTCATGACCCAATGAAATTTCCTTGCTGGGCAAAGAGAACCAATATCTTTATACCAAGATTTTATGACTTGCTTACAACCATGGAATCTATGATGACGACAGTACATTAGGTTAGTAGAGAGGGTGTGGAAAGTAGAATGGGGACTGTTCCTTAATATGAATAAAAAATGCTGTGCAACCTTATAACCTAAGAGTCATTTGCCATATTCTCCTGCAATACAGTATCTCATTTTGTTAGGGTCAGATTTGACCCTTTCACTTAAATTATTATTTCTGAACCTAGATAAAGACTTTAAATTAGTACATTACTTCCTTTAAATGTCATGTGAGAGAGTATACCCTTAAAGAATTTTTAAATGTTATATGATATGGTTTGAAGGTACTAAGTCTGCTGTTGCAGAAAATGTTTCTTGGCCACCAGTCAGCTAAGGATCACAGTGCAGATTGGGGAAGCAAAAGTACAAAATTGGCAAAGTCTTATACTCTCCCAATTCCGGGCTACCTGTGTGCTTTTCCAGCCTGCAAGCATAAACCATGGCTACCAGGAATCAGGCCAGCTGGAGTCATAGAAAATTAGGGTTAGAAGGGACCTCAGGAAGCCATCTACTTTAACCCCCCTGCTCAGAGCAGGACCATCCCCAACTATATAGAATCATAGAAAACTAGGGTTGGCAGGGGTCTTAGGAGGTCATCTAGTCATGGACCTGAAATTGCCATGGAGGCTGCCAAGATATAACGCATTTTGGGTGTGCCACCCCACCACCTGGTACCTTATGAGGTCTTACCCACCTGCTGGCTCCCTCTGGGTCTGCCTCACCTCCAGTCTCCTGCCTGCCACACCTTTGATGTTGGTGTTTGGTTTACTGAGGAGGCAGTCACTGGGGCTGGGAGTAGCTACTCTGGTTTCTTTGCTTGCTAGCTCTGTCCTTGGTGCTAGAGCCAACTCACACTTGGGGGTCTGTGCTTCCCTCAGGGCGCTTTCTTTTTAAGGGGGCAGCTCCTCAAACTTTCAAGAACCTGTTGGGGCTTCAGCTGTCTTGGCATTGGCCCCCTTTTTCCTCTGGCCATGCCCTGAGCCCTGGTCCACCATCTGAGACCTCAGACTTCAGCTTCCAGGCCTCAGCCCTGACTTGGCTCCTGGGGCTCCAGTTTTAGCCTCCCCAGCTTGGGTCTAGCTTCTGTCCCTAATAGTTTTGAGTGCCTCCCAGGTCTCTGTGGTCTCTTCCTCCCCTGTAGCCACAGTCCAGTGCTCCAGTCAAACTCAAACAAAAAACCCCAACCTAAATGTCCCTATCACAAATACAAACTCCTCCAGGTTACCAGGTACCTCTCCTGGGCTAGCTTGGCTCTAGACAGCTCTACTGGTAGCTCTGTATCTTGCGTCAGCTAGAGCCAGACTGCCCCCTCCATGGCCACAGGCTGGGTTTATATGCCCCAAGCCCAGGCCCCTTCCAGTTATATGACCCTGTCCCCTGTTCCTAAGGCCCAGTTACTGTTAATTCCACCTTTAGCAGCCTTCCCTTTTCTAGTCCCTAGCTCAGTTCCCCTGGGCAGCTCTCACTTACTGCCACTTTACCCTCAGGCTTCCTACAACCTGCCTCTGGTTATTCTGCCCACCACCTTCCTAGTAAAAAGGCAAGAGTCTTACAGATCTAAACTTTCCCACTTTGTTCCAGTCATACCCTTACTGTGTATATCAGTGAGCAGAGAGTGGCATTAGAAACTGATACGCAGGGGGGGCATGTCTACACAAGATGCTGACTGTGCAGTAGTGTCATATGGCAAAAACTGTGACATCACACTACTGTGCAGTAGTATTGGGCTACTGTGCCGTAGCATCACAAACAAGGCATTCGCCAGCACTATTGTGCTGCACAGTAACTCAGGTTACTGTGCATTTATTTAGTACCTGTATAAACTTATACTAAATTAATGCACAGTAACCACTGTGCAGTAGTGTCTTGTATAGACACAGCCAGTGTTTACATTTCTAAGGTTTCTCATTGCACTGGTGTGATCCTCTTGAGAAAAGATGCTCAGACTCTCTGCTCAAATTCCTCCTGCCATGTAAACATAACACCTAAAATGAACCTGCAAATAGGGCTCAGTTTCTTTTTCTTGAGCAGTATCCTTACGTTAATGAACTGGTCTCATAGTCAATGGTCTTTTAAACAATTCACTAGCATTTTTTTTAACAGATACATCTAAGTTTTCTCTGAAATCTAGGAAACAATAAAGAAAAGTACTAAACTGAGCTGTAAAATTTCAGCCAAGGGGTAATTGTTAGAAAATGTTTTCTAACCCATTTTCTGTACAGAGAAAATGATTTCAGAATCTGAGATGTGGGTACAGAGTTGCAGTGACAGGTGTTTATATACATTTACGTGTATTTTTGGCCTTGGTTCATCTAATCCAGAGCATAACTTTAAATAGAGATAAAGATCTCATATTTCTTTCACTGGCAGGTAGTTCACAACTGTCTCAGACAACTTGTGTCATAACAATTATTAAAAATGCAATGTGTTCAGCTTGTTACAAAGTCAAAGATTTACAGTTTTAAAGCTGCTGGTTATCTCCAATTAAAATTACAATATGATGGTGGAGTTTGTAACAGATAGAGCTTGTTCCAATTTTGCCTTTTGTGAAGAATTTAAACAGTTGAAAGGGTATTTACAGGGTTAATCTTAATAATGATAAGGTGAATGGTTATTGCTTCATGATATAACCTGTAGAATAACATAGAGAAAACTGAAGCTGATATTGCTTTGGAAGATATTAATGTCTCAGACTTGCATTTTCACAAATCTATATTTGACTTGTATGTATCAATACTATCTTCTATTTAAACAGAACCAAACAAAAATGTTGTCTGTCTAAAACAGACACTATTTTATATGTAAGTAGATGCATGATTGTTAAGTGCAATACATGTTGACAGAACTGTAACTGAACATTAATCAGGGCTTGCTAAAGGCTGGTATCCTTGGGAACCCAAGCATAATGCTTAATGAGTGCTCTCCATTTCCAAAGGCAAGATATTTTTTAAAACCCATAAACAGTTGCGTTCACGCTTTCCCCAATGATTATGAAGTATGCACATTAATTATTATGACAGGTACAACTTGTGCAACAAACAAGTCTAACTGCTTTTTCTATTATTACTTGCTCAGAAGAACAGAACCACTTAATTACAAAGCTTGATTGCAAGGTGTACCTCATAATTCTTTTTCCTAGGAATTTGCTATGAAAATTATAATGTTGGTGATGCTTTCCCCGCTTCCCCGTTCACCCCACTTGCCCCCCTGGCCAGCTTGTGATAGAAGCACACTTCTGACCACATGTACCCTGTTCTTCCTGCTCTGGTAAGCCTGATAAAGAACTGATCTGCATTGTAGCTAATCAAGACGCTTCGCTTCACCTACCTTTTGTCAGCATACAAAAGCTCATGTCAGAAAAGCTTTCAGAGGTAATCAATCCAGAAAAATAGATCAGCAATAGGAAAACATTGTGAATAAATATTTCATTGTACTATTTAAGCCTGTTTTAAATATGATCAAAACAAACAATTTGCTCGTTTTTTCCTTAGTTAGTTTAATTATTCATCTACATATCGTCTATATAAAAAGTAAGTATTTGAACATAGGCATCTGATACATCTTGGTTGGCATTACTACAATGCAGATCATGATTGCTTTTATCTTTAAAATAGAAAGGAAGTCAATGGAGACTACAGTTCCCAGAATGCAGTTCCCTTGATCCAAGAGCCCCATTCTCTCTAGGGCCCATATCTCTGTTAAGGAAAAGGATGCAGCTAGCTGTTCCATTTTATGCAGATACACATGGCTCTACATTAGGCAAAGGTAGGACAAATTTGAATATAAAAAAGACCTCATGCAGGCCTTTGACTAGGGGGGCCTGTAAGACTAGGGTGGCTAGCTTCTGTACTCAAAATTACTCAAGGGAGTGATGTAGCTAGTATTTCATTCAGCCTCTGTTGAATCTCCACCTCAAATACCCAAGTATGCATTTACCTGTAAAGCATTCTGTAGTAGATGGCCTTCAACAGAAGTCTGGAGCAAGGTTGGAATTATGAGAGCATAGTAAAACACCTTACTTATTCCCAGATATGCTGTCCCACTACTCCAGAAAACATACTAGACGCTCCTGAAACAGCATGTTACCCATGATTTGTTGTGGGGTAGGTGTTGCTCTTAAATTGGGAAGAATCTTTTGGTATTTTATCAAATAGTGAATTTTAACTAAGGCAGGCATCATGATAAAAAAAAAATGTCCAAAATAGTTGGCCTATGACCTATCTGACATAATCATGAGAGACTGGAGATAAATCAAGCATAGGTTTCCCAGTAAATTACAAGCAAAAGTATCATGCATAGTGAAAGCCTGCTGTAGTCACCTCAGAACAGCATAGTCTTTACATGATGGTAGCAATTCTAAGTGGAAAATATTATTAATGATTCTGTGACTGGGCTGTCATGCTCAGCTGGCTATTTACATTGGGTCAATCAGATCCTTGACCTTATTCAAAGTTTTGAATTGACTTTTTGATGTCACCCATCTGCAGGTAAATGTGAGGCACTTGTTCCATATTTTGGACACTGAACTAAATGTATCACACTTTTATGATGTCCATGTGAATAACCCTTTAGGCATAAGAAGGATCTCTAATAAGTTGTGGTCTTTTCTTCATAAATGTAAGGTAAGTATATCAAGATAAGCATGGCCAATATCCCAGTCCCATCCCAAAATATGTCAGGTATCCACAAAGGACTTCCAAAGAGTTTAAGGAAGAGTAAGATAAGACATGTTGACAAGGCTGTAGATTACCCTGGGAAATCTGTCCTAACTGGAAAGCCTGATTTGTAGAGGAAAATAGGAACATTAGGGCACCAAAAAATAAAACTCCCACAAGCAGGGGCAGCAACTGTCCATAAATTTATGGGCACTCTAATAAATAACCAGGATAGAACCACCTGTCTATAAATTCTGTTATATGTGCCATCTGTAAAAATATGAAGCAAAAAACCAGTTCTTTAACACTGCTGGGTGATGAGTAGGTAAGTAATGGTCCTTCTTTGAGGTACTTTTCCCACAGCTTTCTCCATCTCTAGAATTATTATTTAATGCAGGGAAGACAGTACTCTTCTTCCTAATCTTGCTTCCTCAAAGAAAGAAAGTTAATAATTTCAGTTTTCTATCCCTGCTTTTCCAGTTCCTCTTGATCACGTTGTACTATAGGCATAATGCAAAATAATTCTAGACAGGCCAAATAGATGTGTTAAATTCCTTTGAACTTCAAAAATGACTCCCACTTCACCTGTTTATGACATACGTATATTATAGGCTGACAGTTTTTCAAGAGATATATTTCCAGGAACATTGTTTCATTACTCTGAGTGCCCTTTTGTAGATTTTATATTCTCTGGTCAAGTATGAACAGCTATTATTCTGAAGTTCCTTTGGAAACATTAAGAATAATTAAAGTCGATGACTTAGTCACAAACAAACAGATTGAATAACAGCTCTCTTGATGATGCTTTTAATTAAAAGTGGATATCTGGAAGGAACCCTCCACCCCCACTCTTTCATAGAAAAATGGGAAAGAATATCACATACCTATCAGTGAGTCAGAAGAAATTCTAAGCATCCAGTAAATGGTATAACCATCCTCTTATGCTTCAGACAACAAATCTTTATTATTGGTTGCATTTTGTTAAAATAGGAGGCTATATACATGTCCAGTTGAAACTTTCAAACCCAATTTGGAGAACTTAGCCATTAAAATCAGTAGAAACTGTTCATAGTTAAATCTTAGTGTTGGCTTCAGAAATTTCAGCATCCGTCTCTCAGTTAAAGTTTTTTGCATTGTTTTTATTTACACTGTTAAAACCATTTATTGCATTAACATAACCTACTTTCAGAAACATCACAGTCCTTCTGAACACACTTTTTTTTTGTCTGTTACTTATTTCCTCCTATGTAATGTCACTGACTAGAACACACACAGGTTGTTCCATTATATGTTTTTATATACCCTCATATTCCATAATTTCAGCAACTATTCATGGTGGTAAAGTGATAACACAAAGTACTTAACTGTCCCAGTAATTGTAAATTCCAATTGCTTAATGCAGAACTTGTTCTGCTAAAGACAGCGTAAACACATTTTCTTATCAAGGAAGACATGAATATTTCACCGCTGGACAACAGCCCGAACTCTTACCCAAATATATTCTTTGAACTTTTTGAACTGAGAGCGCTTTCCCCTTGTATTCAGGGGGTGGGAGGACTTACTATTACACTCAACTTGGAGTACACATAAAATTTTCTTCACAGGTGAAGGACTAGTATTTAATTTATGTCAGAGTAACAATGGTCACAGAATCACATTGTGTACTGATATTTGTATATTTCCCTTTTTCTGAACTCTACCTTTTTTAAATATATAGGATTTTCTTGCTGTTTTCATGAATGGGAAGGTTCATCACATCCTACTGTGACTTGCATGTATGCCTTTAAGCCCTTTTTGGGAATACTTCCTCTGGTTAAATGTGCAGAAATAGGATTTTATATATACTTATAGAACTCTCCAGTTCTTTTAAGAACCATCTCAATCCCTCAGAAACAGATCAGACAATTTTCTAGCTTCCCTCTCACTAATTCTGGTTGTGATGTAGTTAATACCTGGTTCCAATATTCTGATTGCACTTTCTGCACCTTCTGAAAAGGACTGGACTTCCTTTTCTTGTTGTATTAGAACATTAATATGAAAGCTTACAGATTCTATGTGAGCAGAAAATGTCAGAGGAGAGTGTGGTAGAAATGGAAGGAAGAACAGGTTGCAAAAAGATAAAGCAGACTAATTTATTTGTATTTATGTTTATTATAGACTACCATCTATGTCCCTAACATTGTAGGGCGCCTATACTGAGCAGCGAGGCTGCTCCAGCGCACTAATTAGAGCGCATCAGAGCAGCCTCCATCTTGTGTATCAGTGTCCCTACACTTAAAAATGGTGGTGGTCTTTAGTTAAAGCACCCCCACTGCTATTTTTAAGTGGGGGGACACTGATACATGAGATGCTCCTGGTGCTTTAATTAGAGCAGCTCCAAGAGCCGCATTTAATCAAGGCACTCTGCCCCCGCCCTTCCTCCCCTCCTCCCGCCCCCTGCCAGAGCACTTGTATAGCTGCCTGTATTGTCTTGCAACCGTGACTAATAGGTTTTAATAAAAATAAGTCAAGGAATCAAACTGAAAGACTATTTCGCATCAAATGACACACCCCTTTGTGGTATTCACATTCATACTGCATAATCCATAAACCATAATCCATGGCCTCTAGCACTAGATGAAAGAACTGTCTATTTTATTTACCATGGAATGTAAATGTATTGATTGTACATCAGTAAAGTGAGCATGGAACATCTGCCAATTCCAGTTCATGGAGTGATCCATGGCCCACCTGTCCCTTGAATTGTCTAGTGGCTGCATTGCTACAGGACATGGAAGTGTGGAGGAGAGTCCAAGAGCACTGGTGTCATGGTGCTGAAACTAGCAGCTGTAATGCAGTGGACATAACCCTAGTTTCTTTGCACCTCATGGACTTGAAGTGTTCTAAAAATTATTTTGTAGTATGTTGCAGAAGTATCTTTTTCTTCTCCTTGAATTCCTGAATGGCTGTCCTCCTAGTCTACCAATGCATTTAAAGGAAGTACTTCATAGAATCATAGAAGTAGGGTCGGAAGGGACCTTGTAGATCTTCAAGTCCGACCCCCTGCCTGGGCAGGAGGGAAACTGGGCTCAAATGACCCCAACCAGGTAGGCATCAAGCC
>NW_005842631.1:229746-232218 GCF_000455745.1 Alligator sinensis | reverse complement strand
TGGGTACTTCTTGCTCTGTATTCTTTGTGTTCTATCCGTTCCTGCTAGTGCCAATCCGTGGATTTACAACAGGTACATGAACTGTTTCTGTTTGTGGCTGCACTGTTAATTCTGCAGGATACAGACAGATGGTACAGGAGATGGTGGGAGGCATTTCGGAAGTTTGAACATCAGAAAATGTTAATGCAGATTGGAAGGGAGTTCATTCTTGATGAAAGGTGATGTGGCAGACCAGAAACACCTGTGTAATGCCACAGATACATATATGTAAATGAGTACATCTGATGCAGAGTATCTGGTACAGAGTAATAGGATCACTTCATGGGACTGTGTAAAGAGCTTTCATCCACCTTCCACTACCAAGATACGCAAGTGAGGTATGCCAGACTGATTTACGTGTAGGTAGCTTTTTTCCAACAGCAGTGTACTTGCTACAAATTACTACAGGTATTGGCTAACCAGTTAGGCATTGGTTAAATCAGGTGCTGGAGCCATAGGAATGGAGTTGTATGAGGACATTGTGATGAATATAATTATGTCTGAAATAAAATCTGGCTTTGAGAGAATGGGCATGTCCCCACATGCAGAGGCATGCATTTGCAGTGGCAAACTTGTGCCACTACTTTTTTGCCACTGTGTACGACCCTGCACATGTGCTTTGGTGTGGGGCAAAATGCCCTACTTCAGGGAAACTGCCCATTCCCCCACTCCTCCCAGTTCCCAGTGTGCTGGAGGAGGTGGTATAGAACTAGAGGAGGGGAGATGCGCTGGCTGGCAGCCAAAGTGTCCAAGAGGACCAAGCCTACGTGTCTGCTGACACAGGCTCCTGTGGTGTGTGTTGAATTGCTTTTTTTCACAGAGATTTTTTTTGGTTTTGTTTTGTTTTTTAGGTTTGCAGCACTAGAAATTGCATGTGCTCGCATGTCTGGATCTGACCAGCGAGTTTCCCAAACAGCCTGGATCGATCATCATACTCATGATGTGATTTGGATGGGTTGATCATACTTAGTAAACCACAAAGGCAGGTTCATGAATACAACCATGAAATGTAATGGAAAGGACCAGAATCCTAAGGTGCTGAGAGATGTGGATATATACCTATAAAAATATGGTTATTAAAAAAATACCATGTAAAACCATGTAAACATTAAAGTAAAATCCATTCACCCATGGACGAATATTGGTGACATCAGGGCCAGGTAGAGATATTATGCTTTTACCGATATAAGTGATTGGAAACCACTCTATACCCATAACAAAACAGAAGTTTGGCGCACACAGACTGGTTTAAAATGATGGAATCAGTCTAAGTTTCGCCCCCCTCCCACCAAAAATGAATGTGCATTCTGTTTGCTACTGATCTAAACTACGCCATTTACAGAAAACTGTGTAACTCAGATTGATTCCACCTTGGGCTTTTTGAATGTCTGTACCTAGCCTAGGAAAATTTTCAAAACCTTTTAAATCCATCACTAACTTTGAGCTCCTAGCAGCTGACCTCCCAGATATTTACTACACACTATCTATTCATTTTCTTGCCATTCCTTGCCTAATTGCTTTCTTGAGGTAATTTCCATCTTTTATGGCTGACATAACCAAAGCACACAAATTTGATTTCCAGCAAGTGTCTTCTTTTTTCTAATAATATTTCTAGCGTAAGTATTCATCATCTTTTCCATCTAAGAGGTAGGTAAGAGTCCTTGCCAGCAGCATTAATTTCCTGCAATTCATCTCTATATGTTGCTGTGTTAAAATCTGAGGTTTTTACCAGAAATTGAACCTTTCAGGATGTCATGGTTCTTTGAAACTTTTGCAAGCAGACCATGGCTGAATGAGCCTTTCCTAATCTTCAAAATTCCTCAGAACAGCCTTTTTATGTATGATCTCAGGTGATTTTAACTCATTTACTTCTACAAAACAACCTATTTGTTATTTTGGTATTCACTTGTATCTTATTTTATTAACCAAAATGATATATATTCCTTTTGTTTTTCCCACATTGAGGGATGGTTTATTTTTCTCACTGATAGTTTTCACTGACTCCAGAATTCATTGCATTATATAAGTGGTTGTGGCAGAGAGGCCGCTGGTGTTACCAGCACATCTGAAGTCTCTAAAGAAGAATCCACCACTGGAAATCTGAACTTTTCTACTTTGTCACATTTTCTGGGGATTGTGTTATAATAAATTCTGCAAACCTGTTTTCATATTCACTGCTTAGTGGAAAACCACATGCTGTTGCACTTGCTCCCAAGCAGCAAAACAGTTGCTACTGCTCACACTCTGATATTTTTTGACAGTAGAAACCAGAGTTCAATGAGATACTTTGGACTTCTTGTGTCTGCCAGTGTCCTCCGAAGATGGGTGTGTTGGATGGTATTGAATGCATTTGACTAGTCAGTGAAACATGGAACTCCACTTACTCTCCACTGTCACAGTTCATTAAACTATACTGACCACAGAATGCCTAAC
>NW_005842631.1:225709-229715 GCF_000455745.1 Alligator sinensis | reverse complement strand
AGGAATGCTGTACTGTGTACATTTGTGGAATACACATCAATTTATTTGCTGTTGCTTTTAAGTTCCTGTAAGTGAACTTAATGTTTTAGCAAAATCTCTGGGCACAACCTCCCAACTTTCTACAAGCCTTTTTATTTGCAACATATTGCACAATCAAATCAATTTATTAACAAATAAAAATAAATGAAATGATGGAAATATTTTGAAAACTGTTGCAGGCATTCCAGCTGTCTACAAGCAAATAACAATTAAGAAATAAAATACAAAAAACACAGGCATGTGCAAAATTGTGCCATTAACTAAATTGCAAGCTGTACAGACACTGATCATGAAACTGGATGTTGGAAGTATATATCCCCTTTACTACTAAATGTTTGAACATCAGTAGAGTAAACAGGGAATATCTGCCCAATTTTAGTTCATAAAATGGTTCACTGCTCACCCAATCCCAGGACAGTACAGTGGTTGCACAGGCTGCAGGACATGGGAGCATAGAGGAGAGTCTGTGCTGCTGGAGTTGGGAGCTTCAGTCTGATGGGGTCATTAGAGTGAGCAGTTGCTCAAACAGCAACAGATGTAACATTCTTAGTTGTTATGCTTCTCATGCTGTTGGTCATCTCTGATTTTTTTTTTTCTCCTTGCACTGCCATTTGTGCTACTATTTTGGGGTCCTACCCCAGAAAAGCTATTTTGCTTTTGGTAGATGTGGAAACTTAGGTCATGGACATGAACAAGTTATTATTAAAGAAGGATCTCTTTTCTTGTATAATTGGAAACCACAGTTTGATATGTGGTATGCCTTTATTTCATCCCAAAACAACAGTCTGGTTAGAATCTTGCGCCAGCTGTGTTGGCAGCTCCCTACAGATACACTGTAGTAAGAAGCTGGTTGGAGGGTCAGGGTGATCAGGCCTATTCCTGTTATTGTTTTTATCATTATTTCAGAGAGAGAAGATCTTATGGAATATTAATCTGCTCAAGAGTCTATATGGAGAAGAAACAATTTTGGTAGAATTCTATGCAGAAGAGATTTTTTTTTGTTTCTGTTGACTGATGCATGTATCAAGGAGTAACAAAGGCTTGTGAGATATGATGGCAGATATTCAGAGTTTGCCCTGCTCAGTAACTCACTGACCATGCTAAATTTCTCTATTGTTATACAATTGTCAAGTATCATCTGTGTGAAGTGCAGGAACATTTAGATGTAGGAGCTAGCAGACAGTGGATCTGCCTTCCTGTTCTCCAAGACAGTATCCCATGACTTGAGAGCACTAGGAAGCCAAATACTACTGACTTAAAAGGGCTTTTTCTCTTAATACAGGGACTAAGATTTCTGATCCAGGCTGCCTGGGATAATACTTTAATGCCAATAAAAATATAATTCTATAATAGACTTTCAGTGTGCCAGAGTTTACAAGAGTAGTAATATGTGCTGTGACATTACATCCTTTTTGCTCAAAAGTCTGTTATATCAATATATAGGCTGCTCTATGTCTGATGTAACAGTAAGTGTCTGGTTGGAATAACTGCAATAAGGAGAGGTGGTACTCATTGTAGGATTGGCAGTTGCATTTTGCCTTGTAGTGCACACCATTTTAGTTTTCAGTGAAGTCCGTGCACAGGAAAGTTTTCTTCTACCTTTATCTGCCTCTTTTCTAATAAGAAAATATCTCAGAGATTTTGGATGTATCCCCCAAGATCATGCTCTCTGCTATACTGAGCTTTGAAGCTAAATGAAGTAAAGTCTATGGATTGAAATGTCAAACACCAGTATAAATGTGCAGGTAAATTCTGTGGCAGTCAAATGAGTAGAAAGTGAGCAGGTAGATGGGCCACAATATATAGGCCTCAGGAGCTTTGGAATACTAAACATGATACTCTCAAATATGAGCTCTGGTACCTGGACAGGTCAAAATCCTGTGTTCTGACCCATACTGCTAACTATGCAAGCAGGCTTAGGTTTAAAATTCAGATAATGGGAGGATTTTGAATGAGGATGGTTGTGGAGGAGGGCTGGATAAATACAAGGTGAAATCCTGCAGTGCATTCATACCTTTAGGTTGGATCTGATCAGAGCAGTGATTTACTCTTAACCTGTAGTTATTTCAGTGCTGTGTTCTCTCTGATAGCTGTAAACATGTCTGATGTGGATTTTGGCCGTGATCCATTTCTTTACAACTTCAATGTTGGATTATTATAGTGAAGTGATGTTGGCTTTTTATAGTAAATATATCAACAGTCTCACTACACCAGCTGTCAGAATATAGCTGTTTGTTTTTGAGTAGGGTGACCCATTAACACTCTTATACTGTGGTGTCTTGATGAGCTGGCTTTGTGGAAACTTTCCATACATCCTATGGTAGCAGCTAAATTTTATGCTACACTTACTTGCCTATTTCCATGATTAAACTTGTTGCATTGTGTTCCCAGTCAAAAGGTCTTGACTCTGGAAGGTACTCTGATAGGCCTTGTTTGAGACCTAGAGATTGGCAAGCTCCAGGTGTAGTATAAGTCCTGCCTATTCTACCATTTAGATTGACTTTAAGTCATGCAACCATCAGGGAGCTGGGGCTCTCCCCCTCCTGTAAGAGAATTTGATAATAGTTGCTTCAAGTCCTGCAGGACAACAATGAGCCTAAACAATGTGCACTGATAGGAATCTTCAAATAAGTAACCAAACAAAGTGACTGCTACAGGCCCTGTGGTTCACCTATATAGAAACAAGGATTGTAATCTTTTTTTCCGTTTGTCAGTATATTCTTAACTTTAAAATGACAAATGAGCCTTCAAGCCTTATTCTTTTACACTAATCTGATCCAGTCAGAATCTCTTCAGAGAACCGTAATGCATTCAACCTTTTGTGATACTGCGAAAAAGAAGAAGAAACCTCAACTATAAACTGACAACTATGGTTAAGTAATGTGATTTATAAAGCTAGCCTTAGGGTATGTGTCCATACAAAATACTCCCACTTCCATGACCAGTGGATTGAAAACCCTTTCAGTAGATCCAGAGATGTCTAACTGTCCCTTAAATCATAATGACTCAGCTTCTGTCGGTAAATGAAACCAAGGTGCCCCTTTCAGTGAGGACTAGAGTACTTGATTCATATGTTCAGTCAGGATGTCTGGTTTAAGTGTTAGATCAGTGAACTCTAAGTTAGGAATAGTTATTTATTATTTATGTTATAGTATTGCCTAAAGGCATTGCACAAAATTGGGCTGCACTTCAGAATTAGTAGCCTAATTTGCAAACCCCAGATCTGGATCTGGATACCTAACTTGATCTTCAGGCTAGGTATACACACTCAAAAAGCCTGAATTAATTCAATCTTTGCAGGTTAGTGTAACCTGCAAAGCTTGAACCAATTTGGAGGTAGATAGATATTCCCTTTTCATTCCAGAAATGCAGGCACATGCCTGCAGTGGCTCAGGCTAGAAGCTGGGGAGAGGGACGGTGCCCAGGGCTGCAAAGTATCTGGGATGCTGGGGGACACCAGTTCAATTTAAACCAGGAAGGGATCTGGATCAGACATTGCATAAACTGGTTTGACCCAAATCAGTTAAGTCTAACACTACATTCAACCAGGTTTATCTTAAACCAGTTTCAGCCATTTTAAAACTGGTTTATGTGCACTAAACTTATGTTCTGTTACAGGTTTAAACCAGTTTCTGATCACTTAAACCAGTTTATGTGTAATGTCTGTCCCTAGCCCTGGTGCTTAAATGCCTTTATAAATATGGCCTAAAGAAATTAAGTGTTTGGCTCAAGGCTCAAGCAGAGTTGGGGACTGGACTCATATCCTCTAATACCCAGTCCTGTGCCTTTGTGCAAATTATTCTGCTGCTTGACATTTTTCCCCAGCTACCACATCCCTGTACTCAGTCTACTCATTTGTAAGGGGAACAGGATCACCTATGTCACATTGATTTGGGGATTATATATTTTTAGTAACTACTGGTCACTTTGAAATCTTTTACCAACATCACAACTTGCCCTTGATTCT
>NW_005842631.1:216104-225678 GCF_000455745.1 Alligator sinensis | reverse complement strand
CCTGCTGACTTAGAACCCATATAAGACCCTATGCTTCATATGAATTACTCCTCATTTACCCTCTGAGGATGGAAAAGCACGCCTTATAGACATAAAGCATTATTCAAACAGCTGTGCATTATAGCGACTGTGTTTGTGCACAGCAAGGGCAACAGGAGTGCAACCCTTCTGACAAAAAAGATTAATGATATCTATGGTAATTGTCAGCAAAGGCATGTACAAAACAATGACTGAGCTCTCACAAAGGATATCTGAAGCTTTAAAAAATTCTGATTACATCCTGTTATTACAGGTAATTCAGACATATTTCATCACTTCTATGACTTTTCCAGGGTTAATTAGAATGCCCTTCAGTAGTCTTTTCAATATTTCAACTGCATGAAAAAATGTAAAGGAAGATGCTCCAAATTACTGCTATGTTTTCAGGAAAGGGCTTCTGTTTAAAGGAAATAAGTCACAATAAGGAGTTCATTGCACACAATACACAGTAACAGTTACTGAAACTCCAATGTAGGTGGCTGATCTATTCCTTGTTTTTATATTTAATTGACAGCAACTGTACAAAATAAAAGCAATTCTGTTATCAGGGTCAGAGAGAGCTATATATTTATTTTATTCTCTCTTAATTATTTTCCTCTGTAATATCAGTAGGAGGGTGTCATAAAATTTTTGTATATTGATGTTCCCCAAAATCATTTTTTTTATAAAGGAAGTGACTTCCCATTGACATATATAATGAACATTTTTTTTCTGTACAATTGTCTAAATCTAGCGGGATCAGAAGTCCTGGTTTGTTTAAAGTGCCGTGTCCACCATAACAAGAAATGATACTTTCAGATAAACAGAATGATTTAAGACGTACTACTGAAAATGTGATGAACTAAGTAAGTGTTTGAAACCATTATGTATGTCTTACACCCTAGAGAATACAAGGCAACTTAAATTGTTAAAACTTATTTAAGAAGGTTCTTTTTTGTTTTCATGTTGCTCCCTTATAGTACTGTTACTCTTTCTGTCTGCTCATTTTCTCTGCTGGATTTCTTCTTGTTGCATACAGCTTGCCAAACAATCCTGTCAAGGAAACCCTCAGTTCCTGAAGCTCAGCCTCTGGTCAAATCTTGTCCTTGCCCTTGGTGGTAGCCTCCATGAGTTTAATTGCTCATTTTCTGTATTGTGAAAAAGATCCACCAGCATATCCACCTGCCTTGACCAGCAGATCTCTTGACTAAAAATCAAAAACCTTGATGGTAAACATTAACATTATCCATCATCCTGCTATGAGCATGCCCTTTTAACACAAAACACCCTTATAAAACCCTTTTTTCTTAAAATGATTACTGACTTTGTTTTTATTACTGTTTGCACTGACTTTAAGATTGGAAGCACAGCAAACAGACAGTAAGCAAAAGTGAATTTGGTAATACTACCTCAATTGTTGTTTATTATATTATGGGTCTTCTATCCCCAGCAGATAGAGGAATGAGAATTCTATACTGCTGTGACTCACAGTTCGTAAGAGATATATTTGACAGGTAAGGATTAAATGGTGTCTTCCCAGAAATATTGTATATACTCAGCCAAGAAATTTGATGACTCAGAACACAATATGCTTAGCAACCCTGTTCCTACTAGTTGTCTATTAACTCAGAATTACACCTGCTCAAAAGGAGATTCTCCACCCTGCTTATGTCAGTTTGAATTCCTAAGGGGAAAATACTTTTTTCAGGAGCATAAGGATCCAAGGTTCCAGCTAATACTTTAATTCTGTGGTTTTCAAACTTCCTAAAGACATGGAACCCTTTCATATCACTTATTTTGCCATGGAACTTGTACCCCTACCCTAGAGAGCTTACACAGAGGCAAGTGACCCAGGCTGGTGGTGCTTCACCAGCTTGCCCCTCCGATATCCCCAATCTCTTTATGGAACCCCTGATGACGTATCACAGAACTTCAGGGTTCCACGGAGCACAGCTGGAAACCACTGCTGGAATGGGCAGGCTTAAAGTTGTCAGGATGTCCCAGAGTTCTAGAAAACATGGTGTAAGAGGAAAGAGTAAAAGAATTTGTTTAGTTTAGATGAGACAAAACTGAGGGGAGATATGATAACATTGGAAGAAGAAAATTATCAGTGTTGGGGGACTGTGCTTTCAGTATTAGTTGAGGCACTTCTTCATGTAGATCCTCCCACTCCATATCATATCGCACTGTGTGGCTCAGAATCAACTGCCTTCATGCTCAGATAGAAATTTCTGCTATATGTGTTCATTTTCAGCTTCTTTTATTTCAGGTTTGGGCTAAAAATCCTCTCAAACTTAACTCCAAATTACTTTTGGTTTTCAGCAGAAAAATTGCAGATTTTGTTTTCTATCTTTTGGACCAAAACAAGAAATATTCAGAAAACAATGAAGAGGGAATTTGGAATCTATAAATAAAACAGTAGTTGCTAATAACATGTCAAAGCACAGGACAACAATGCCAAAATGACTGCATTATTTTGCTGTTTTTAATTAGATACCACTAATAATGTAGGTAAATGTAGCATAAGCTCAATGGTGGAAATATAATGTAGTGTCTTTAAAAATTAACGTATTTGTATGGACGTGCCAAACAGAAGTGTCAATGCTTGATTATCAGTTTATTTAGATGTAACATTTATCAAAATATGGTAAATTCAGAAGAGTATTGTGTCAGAATACAGAAGAATAGAAATGGTTAATGGAATGAAATCTTTCTAATAAAAAAGATTAAAGAAGCTTGACTTATTTAGTTTAACAAAACGGTCATTGAAAGGGGATTAATTACTTTTTACAATGTTTGTCGGGAGTACGTTAGGGGGAGAGTAGAGCTTTTTAGGCTGAAAGTCAACACTGACACAAAACCAAATAGCTACAACTTGGCTATGATCAAATGGTTACAACTAAAAGAAGATTTATAAACATTACAGTGGAGTTTTGAAATGACTGCCTAAGCCAAGTTGGAGGGGGCCGGGGGCTGGGGTGGGGAAGATAATCACACAATCACTTGAATCACTTTAAGACTGAATTCAGTAAGTTTATGGCAGGTGTAGAGTGATAGGAGTTGAAGTTCCTGTTTAAATAATCAGCATGTGTGCTAGATGGAATCATGTATTTGCAATCCCTATGTTGGAGACCACAGGTAACTTGGCATGTCTCTCATAATCCAGTCCTCCAGAGCTTCTACTGATTATCAGTAGGGGCCATAAAGCAATTTACTTCTCCCCTCTACCGCCAACCATGAATACTGCTAGTTTTGGGGTGGGATGGGAAGTTGCCTACTTTCAAAGTATTGAAATATTGGCCACAGCTAATGCTGATTGGTTTTGACTAGGGTGCCCTCATATTCTTTAGAAAACTCATAGGTTTGGGCCTAAAGACTCTTGCTCTTCTACCCAGGGTCATAACAATGGTCATATATGAGGTCAGAAAAGGAATTTTTCCCTTAGGTCAGCTTGGCAAGACCTGGGGAGGGGGAGAAGAGGGGGAACAGGTTGGGGGGATTTCCTTTCTCTATAGTCTGGGTCATGGTCCTCTTCCTAAGATCCCCTGAACATATATTAATCACTATTACTTTATCATTGCCATGCCAAATATAGGCAGTGCCAAAAGGCAGGGTGGCTTTTACTATGGTATGTTGTTGTGTGGTTTTTGTATTTCTGTTCTTATGTTTTATAGTTGTATGTGAGGGCTTGACATAGTGATTTTGTGGAGTCCTTGGGAAAATAATTGCCTGCAAAAATGGGGTATTGGACTCAGTGGCCCAGGAGGCCTCTTTCAGTCGTATGTTCCTCTGTTTGATTTGAAATAACTGTGTATACTAAAAGGCAAGCATCGTAACTAAATTCCAGAACGAGTGCTGTGGTGAAGGAATTCCCAGAAGTCTGACCCAGTGATCAAGCAGTAGTGCAATATGCCCCTTTGAATACTTAGGTAAATTTGAGTTCAGTCTTTCATTCTCAATGATCAGGTATCTTCAGCTCCAAGAACAATTGAAAACAATCTGCAGCCTTTGAAACTGGTGTAAGTAAAGGTTTGAAGAGCTTTAACAACAGCTTAGGAAACTCTTTGAAAGAAAATATTTAGAGACAAGTACATGAAGAAAAACTAGTTTTCTTCTGAAAATCTATGCTAATCATAAATAAGTGAAAGGAGCTGAAGAAAAAATCAGTAAAGTTGGATTTTCCAGAGGTACAGGAGACTTTCCAGAGATAAAAGCTCTCATTGTATAGAGAAAACTCCACTGATACTATAGCCTGGAGTCTAGGTAACAGTTGTGTAACAATTAGTAGTTCATCCATTGTGTACATTGAGTAGAAAGCCAAAAGTGGCATAGTATTTATGACTGAACAGGTACTTAAATTATAAGTCCCAGCTTCCAGAGCACTTACAACTTTCTCAAAATATTACACCAAAAATCAGGAATGTCCATTGTGTTTAACCCCAAGTTAATTTGTTCTCAACAAAGCTATTGCTGGGGTTAGCCTATTTCCAGTACCCAAGCTAGCCAGATAAGAGCTAGGGCAGGTACATCTACAGTGCACCAATTTTTTTTAGTGAAAACTTAGCTTACAGTATTATAGTAGAAACTACTAGTTAGAACTAGTTTTGTCTTTAGTGGGTTTTGCCCCTTTCTTTGCCACTGACATGCAGTATAACCTTGGGCAAATTGCTCAAAGTTTGGGGTTTGAATTTCAGCACCTTGCACGTTATGTAGTCCTTTGCAAACAAGTATTGCAAGGGAAAACAAAATCCTAATAATCTGCCAGGGCTTCTCTGATTCTCTGTAGTGACTACCTTGGCAGAAATGAAAAATCTCATGGCCCTTAAATACATGCAGAATTTTAAATGCATAAATTGTCTTCATGGGAATGACTCATGTCAGAGATTAGGAATGTGCTTAAGTATTTCGCTGAATTGTTGCCTCAGAGTAACGTAGCACCCTAGCCGAGCTGTCATTTCAGTCAGGCAAGTGATAGAGCCCAATCCTGATCCAAGTGAAGTAAATGACAAATGTCCCTAATATACAAAGAGGTATATAAGCTAATTGCAAATGGCATGGCAGCAACAGGATTTACTGAAAGGCTCTCCACCAGGACCTAAATCATTTGTCTGAAAGCATTTTGGAATACTTTGGTGATACAACGTGTTATATAAATACTTTGGCTAGGGACAGACATTACGTATAAATTGGTATAAGTGATTGGAAACTGGTTCAAATCTGTAACACAATAAAATTTCAGTGCACATAATCTGATTTCAAAATGGTTGAAACTGGTTTATGATAAACCTGGGTGGATGTAGTATCAGACTTAACTGATTTAGGCTAAATCAGTTTATTGAACTTCTGTCCCAGATCCCCTCCAGATTCAAGTTAACTCACAGTGCCTCAGCATCCAGGATACTTTGCACCTCCCCTGCAAACCCACCCCTTCCCTTCTCCCTCACAGGGTGGGTGGGCTAGCCTTGTCCTAAGCTGTCTGTTCCAGCCAAGCAGGAAGGCATGCTCTAGCGCCTCCCCAGTGTCTGGCCTGTGCCACTGCAGGAATGTGGCTGCAGTTCTGGAATCAAAAGTGAATGTCTCTTCACTTTCG
Organism: Alligator sinensis; assembly: GCF_000455745.1. Lineage (NCBI taxonomy): Eukaryota > Metazoa > Chordata > Crocodylia > Alligatoridae > Alligator > Alligator sinensis. The sequence goes on along the minus strand of NW_005842631.1, from coordinate 220,070 downwards.
TATTGGTTCAATCTACACAGCTTAGATTAACCTGCAAAGATTGACTTGATTCAGCATCAGGCTTTTCGACTTTCTGTACTTAGCCACATTCTAATCTCTATTTGCTTTAGGACCTGTCTATGAGTGAGGGGAAATAGTCAGAATAAAAAAGGCAACAAAATTGGTTGGGCAAAGTTCTAAAAGTTTTGCCAGAGTAAAAATCTGAAGCAGATACTGAACGATACTTTTTGGAATTACTTGATAAAATATGTAGCATCTATTATTGGCAGAGGGAAAAGCTAATTGTCCTTTCCTCCAATAGATCTGAACGAAAATAAATATTCACACCAGTCTTCTTTGCACAGCGTAAAGAAATGTAAGACATCTGATTTTTGGTCAGGGATGAATCAGCAGATTCAGTTTGCAAACATTAGATTTGTGACCTCTACAAAAGGCCACTGCAAAATGGAATATCTGATCAATCATCCTGTCCCAAACCAACTGCTGCAAGTCATTGCTTCTGATGTGCTCAAGCTTGACAGATGTCTATCTAATGATTGTGAATGATTATGCAAGGTTCTTTGAAATTTTCAAGCGTCAGATTTAAGAAGCATTACAAAATGTTTAACAAAATAGCACTGTTTCATAAGATACAGAATACTTGAGAAACTGGCATCCAACAACACACTTCAATATGCCATGGTCTCTCATGACTCATAAGAGGTTAAAATTACAGCCAGTTGAACACAAAGAAACAGACTAGATCTGTCTGCTCAGTATGACACTTCAGGATATTTTTAAAATAAACCATGACAGCAATAATCCATATTTAACTTTATGGGAATTGATGCTCATATTTAAGTAATTAACTCTCCAGTATGGCTATAAGCCTAAAGAATAATGAGCAGATTCACTTGCTTGTGTGTATCTCTGCCCTCAGGTGGATGGTGTAAGTGCTTCCCCCCCGCCCAGCTGCAGCCTCAGTACCTGGCCACCAGGCACTTTCCCCCACTACCAGCAGGCACCTGCCCCCTCCCCCATCCCCTCCAGGCACACCCATCCACGTACACACCGCCCCCCCACTCTGACAGTCTGCAAGCCCTGGCCCTCCAACCCCTGCACCCTATATGCTTAGCTTCATCCAGCTGCTGGTGCTGCTCCCATGACCCTGCCTGGCTGTGTTCTGGCCATGCCCCAAACAGCCACTTGCAGGCTGGAATGCTGCTAGACTACAAGGGGAAACCCGTGCTTTTGCCCGTTTTCCTGGCACTTGCTTGCAACCCTTTGAAATATTCTTGTTACCTAATTTTGGGTCGCAGCCCAAGGGTTGAGAAATGCTGCCCTAGATGGTTAGAGATTTATTATTTTTCTACCTTGCATCTGAAGATCTCTGAACACTTTACAAAGGGGTAATAGGGTATTGCATAAGTAAAGTCAAGGCACAGGAAGTTTAAGAGTGTTTCCCATTGTTACCACATTGTCTGTGGAATAACTGGAACATTTTTTCAAGCAGTTTGTTCTTCTGCTGGCACCAAGTAGTTTGCAGGTGAAATGCAAATCAAGTCAAAACAGCTTTTAACACACAAAATGGAAATACTTGGTTTCTTGTTATTTGCAATTCTAAAACCAGTGCCACGTTTAGGGGCCAGCCAGAGAAACTATGCACACTGATAGCAGTTCTGAGCTGTCTTATTCCTTTTCTTCCTACTTTCCAGGTTAAACATCTCAGTTATGTTCATGCAGGAGAGGTTTAGCTGAGTTCTCATTTTTTTGCTATAGTATTTTTTCAGGATATTCTGGGAGAAAGACTTAGTGCACATGTACTCCTAGAGCTTATTTTCTTAAGCACAAAGGATTCAAGTGAAGGTGGCAAGGGCACATTTCCTTCTTTACTCTCTACTGCAGGTCTTTTACAGAGTGGACCAGAGGCAAGAACAGTAGGGTCAACATTAAAAGTGAAATTACTCTGGTTATTTGTAGGATTAATTTGCATAGATTATTTTGCTCCTTCATCTGTATATTTGGAGATGCTTGTTACCCAGAGTCCTAGACATCAGTGCAAGTCGGTGAAAGATTATGGGTAGAGTAAAAATGATTCTCACAAATTCCCACCTCCTTTTCTTCCCATTTTTTCATTCTGTGTATTCTTTTCTGTCTCTTCTTTCTCCTTATCTTGTAGTGATTCTGTAGCAGTTTTCCTGTCTACCTCAATGCACTCCAGTGGCTGAATTTATTGAGCTGTCCTCTCCTGTAAAATACTTGGACATTAGACAGTGCACATTAGATAATGTACATATTGTCCAAATATTATATGGGGAGAATTGGCTTGAAAAGTTTAAAGCATGGGTTTCAAAATATACAGTGACGAGCTAGATCGGGGTGGGCAAAATATGGCCTGTTGACCAAATCTGGCCCACCAACAGATTGTATTTGGCTCACAATGGGTTCCTTGTGCAGGGGGCAACCCGGGCTGTGGTACATGTGGCCTCAGGCATGCAACAAGGCTGGGGCAGCATGGTGGCCAGATTCAGCTTCCCAGCAGCCCTCGTGGTGGTGGCTCCTTCCAACTGCTGCCAGTATCACTGCCACTGCTGGATCCAGCCCCACTGCCTAGGCACCCCAGCCCATCTGCCCTGCACCCACAACTGAGGGCACTGGATGGAAAAAGTGGGCAGGTGGGGTCTCCATGAAGACCAGCTGGGACCTCCCTTGGCATGGCATGCTCAGTTAGGCAGATGGGATGGTGCCATGAGTGGGTGCGGCTGGGGTTAGGGCTGAGGTCACAAGGTGGTCACAGTGCAAGGCGAGGCAGGGAGTGGATTGCAGCTTTGCCCTGGCTTCCAGCCCCTGGCCCTGCACTGTCACTGCCCTGTGATCCTGGCCCTAGTCCCTGCCCACCCATCCTGCTGCTGGATGCCACTTCCTGGCCAAGCACACTGCCTTTGGGGGTCCTGGCTGATTTCCATAGAGACTCTACCTGCCGAATGCCCCCCGCAGTGGGTGTGGGGTGGACAGGCCAGGGCCGGAGAGGATCAACTGTCCTGTCTCCCCCCGCCATACTGTGGCTGAGTCAGCATTTCCCACACCACTGCCCAGCTGCACCAGGCCAGGTCAGCATCATCCCCCTCACTGCCACGCCAGCCACCAGGTCAGCACTCCTCCAACCCCCGGCTCTCAACAGCTTACCAAAACACCTTGAGTGTTTTGGTAAGCTGTTTTTGGTAAATCACCATGCTGATTACAAATAATTGCCCACTCCTGAGCTAGATTCAGCACACTTGGTGTATTCATGTGGTTCATGTGTTATACTACAATTGTACTGAAGAAAGGAAGGAAAGTTAATTTTTGTCTTTTATGGTCCAAATGAAAGTCAAGTACAATTGATCAGTGCCTTGATAGCTGCTAAATATGTAGCCAGTAGCGATAGGGTGTGAACTTCCTTTTCCTCTAGTAATCTCAGTGAAGTGTTAGCGGGAAAGTGCATCCTGGACATCAACACCAATGTTAATTTGACAATGCTGATTTTAGTAGGAAAAAAATGTGAAAAGAGAATTTTGACTGTGGAAGAAAACAGTAAAAGCGGACAGGAACTGGGAATAGTGACAGAAAATAAAGTTCAGAAGGAAAGTAGAAAAACACAGAAGAGAAAAAAACCTAAAAAGGAGGATGGGGAAAAAAAAAGAAACAAAAGGCAGAAATAGCAGTGATCCTAACACTGAAAAAATTATCTTCTGAGTGATGCCCAATGCAACAGTAAGGCAGCTTATAAAGGAAAATATTAGAAACTTAGGTACTACATAGAAGCTGCTCTTTACCCTCTTTCTTTGTGCAAAACTCCTACTGATGCTGATTGTGGGTGGGAAACCTGTGAGATATATGAATGTATTGAACCTGCATGTGTGAATGGTATTTTCTGTTGAATCTGCTAATGCCAATTTGTGTATAGTTTCACTTTGTTTACAATATATTCTGTGCTTACAAGTCTGG
>NW_005842631.1:207458-216094 GCF_000455745.1 Alligator sinensis | reverse complement strand
TTTAAGAAGAAATCATTTGTTTGTGAATGCCTTGGACAAACATTGCAACTGGTGATAAGGATAGGATCCCACAAGTAGGACGTGGATGAAATCAACTGGAAGAATTTGCATTAATTGAGAGTAGTTGAAATCTGTTGGAACCATGAGTAGCTGCTTGTACTGGAACAACTGGGACTCGTGATAGCATCCTGGAGGACCGGCCCCTTGTATATAGAGTGACTGGAGCAATTTTTTGCAGTAAATGAGATTCTGCACACAAACGTAGCTGCATTATTGAGTTTGATGGGAGGAAAAACATTTAGTTTCCTGAGCAGCCTGCTTACTTCAGAAAAACCAGCAAGCCAAAACCTTTAAGGAATTGGTGAAAATTGTCCAGGAACAGCTGACACCTAAGCCACTGGTTATTGCAGAAAGATTCAGGTTCCATAAAAGGAATTAACTTGAAGGTGAATCTGCTTCCTCTTTTGCGGCAGAGTTGAAGACATTGTCTGAATATTGCATTTTTAAGGTGGGCTTAATGAGGCCCTCAGAGATGGATTTGTGTGTGGGATACTTAATGCAACCACAGAAAGGAAGCTTTTAACAGAGGAATACCTCACCTTTAACTGTCCTGTTGAGATTGGAATAGCTGTGGAAAGTGCAACAAAGGATGCCACAGAATTGCATGAAGGAGTGTTTATGAAAATAGGAATGAATGAGTTATTAAATATGCAATGGAGACAGGAGCCTGATGTGTGCTATGGGAGGTGGGGGGGGCAAAGAGTTTCATACCACAGCTAATTAATAGTTTAAGGTTTAAGTCACTGCTAAAGTTATAGTAAGAAAGGATGTATCCAGGTACTGTGCTGTGTTAAGAGAAATAAAAAAGAAAGCACGGGAAGGCATAGGAAAGGGAATAAAAAGGCATTTGTAATATGGACAGTAGTGACACAGATAGTAAGAATGGAGTAGATCAGGGTTGCTCAAGCTCTGACCTGCATAGTCCTAGGTATCCAGCCTGCGGGGCTCCCCAAAGATCAGGAAGTTTGGCAGCAGGGAAGCAGTGGCAATAAATGTGGCCACCCTCCCCTGCTGACAAGTTCCCAAACCCTGAGCCCTACGTGGCAGGTTGGGGCCAGGTCACAACCCCATCCCCAATCCCCCAGCCCCTCCCCCTGGGCTGGATGGGGCTGGGCCATGCCCCCTTTTCCCTGAGGGGATGGGTTGGGGCTGGTTTAAGTTCCCTTCCCCCACCTCCCTGCTGTGGGGCCCAGGCCATACCCCCTCCCCCCATGGGACCAGGTTGGAGCTAGGATGCCCCCTGGCCCCCTCAGCGCATCTGGATTGGGATGTGCTATGACTGCCCTGTGCCAAATCGGGACCACCATCTGGATCTGACACACAGACAGCCTAGGCACTGCCAAGCAGGCCTGCCAGCCAGAAAGGCTGAGCACCACTGGAGTAGATGTTTTGGATCTGTATCATGTGAACAAAGGTGATTAATGAGCATTCTGGCTGCCACCCCTGGTTTCTGGGAAAACCCTTAAAATGGATTTAGATGCAGGTTCCACAGTGTCTGTTATTTCATTCTGAATATTAAAAATACTTTAAAAAATTGAAATGGAGACCCTAGTGTTGTTAAAACCATACACAGGAGGGAAAATTGTGCAAAGGGGGTGTTGTCAGTGCCCATACAATATACTAATAAGTGGTGCCTCTTAGATTAATATGTCATTGAAAAAGGGGGACCTGCTGTGTGGGATCATGAGTGGATACAAGAGAATTTCCTGGACTGTAATTGTGTAAAGATTCTGCAGGCACTTCCAAATGTCCCTGCAGAAACAAACAACAGTTTAGAAGGGATATTAAATCAGGCATCTGCTGTGTTCAAGGAAGGCATAGGAACTTTAAAATACATCAAAACTAGGATAATGATAAATGAAAATACCCAGGCCAAATTTCACAGTACTTGGCCAGTCCTTTACATCCTTCATGCCAAGGTAGATGTGGAGTAAGAGAAGGTAGCATAGAGTGGGGTATGTCTATAGTGCCAGTTAAATAAATAAATAAATAGTGGTGCAATAAGGGTATGTGGAGATTTTTAAGGTTATTATAAATCCTGTATTGAAAGTCGAAGCTCTTTTTGCCACATTATCATGGTGGTAGAGATCTAACAAAATTGATTTAGTACAAGATTACTTGCAGATGGAAGTAGAAGGAGATTCAAAAGATTATCTCACAAAGGTTATCTCACAACTACAAAGGGTTATACCATAGAATAAATGTGTGTTTTGGTATTGCCTCTGTTCCTGCTTTGTAGCAGCAAATAATGGATCAAGTGTTGTAAGGCATTCCAAGAACACAGTGTTGTTTGCGTGACATAATTGTAACTGGTGAATATGATGAACATCTGAGAAATTTGACAAGACCATTAGGATCCCTAGAAGAATTTGGGTTGTGAGCAAACTGTGGAAAATGGGGATTTTTCAGAAGCAATTGCTTATGGTGGACAAGTTATTGATACACAAGGCCTACATAAATCTCAAGAGAAGATTAAAGCAGTTTCAGATGCCCTACAGCCAAATGATGTTTTACAACTAAAATATTTTCTAGGATTTAGTAATTACTTTAGTAGATTTGTATGAAACCTAGCAACCATGTTGTGTTCTTTAAATTGTTTTCAGCAAACAAACAGCAAATAGGTTTGGTCAGAAAGCTTGTAGAAACAGAAAAGCCTGGTGACATCTGATAGAGTGCTTGTTCACTTTAGCCCATCGTTGCCTATCAAGCTAGCACATGATGCATCCTTACTTGGTACTGGGGCTGTTAAAGCACCTACTATGGCCAGCAGTACTTGAATGGCCCATAGTGTTTGCATCATGCTCACTGACAGCAACAGAATGGAATGAGGCACAGAGAGGCAAAGAAGCTTAAAGTCTGGTGCAGGGAGTAAATTTAAGCAATACCTACATGGTAGAAAGCTTACATTGATCACAGATCACCAACTCTTAATCTCAATTCTCCATCTAAAAAAGGAGTGTCCAGGACAAATGCAGCATGCGTGCAACAGTGGGCTCTCATCTAACCAGTTACACTTATGGCTTTGATTACAAAAAAACCAAAAGCACATGGGAATGCTGATGGACTCTTTCATTTACCTGTAAAAGAGCCTTCTGTAATAGAAACAGAACCTACTGAAATTGTTAATTTATTTAAACTGGAGTATGCCCTAGTGACTTGTAGTATGATTGAGCAAGGAACCAAGAAAAGTCCCACACTGGCACATGTGTATGGAAGCCACCCTGAAAGGTTGGAAAGATACAGACAATCCTAATTTAACACCTTTTACTGCACATAAAGATGAATTTACTATACATCAAGGATGTGTCATGTAGGGGCTTTGTGTTGTTATTCCTAGCAAGCTGTGCACCAGAATTTTAGAAGAACTGCACTGTAGGGCACGTAGGAGTTGTAAAAATGAAGGCATTAACTAGAAGCTCTGTTTGGTGGCCAGGTATTGATCACCAAATAGAATACCTTCTTTATGAAAGTATGGAATGCCAGCAGGTACAGAAGATGCCCAAACCAGCCTATTATACCCAGGGGAGTGGTCATCCACACCCTGGAAATGGCTCCATAGTGATTTTGCAGGACCATTTCTAGGAATGATGTACTACTCCAAATGGCCAGCAGTTTTCTGCATGAAAACTGTTGTAATAGCACAGGCAGTGGAAAAATTGCAAAGTCTGTGTGCAAGGACAGCATTGCCAGAACAAGTTGTAACTGATAATGGTTCACAATTCAGTTCAGATGAGTTTCAGTTCATTAGGAAAATGGCACCTGACATATCACTTCTGCACCCTACTACCTAGCCACAAATGGGCTGGCTGCATGGTTTGTATAGTCTTTCAAAAAACCTTGCTCTCCACAAAAGAAGAGGTAGGGTCAGTACAGCTGAAGATGGCCCTCTTCTTGCTAGCACACTGGAATGACGTATGTGCTACAAGAAATGAGATGCTGGGAATGCTGTTTATGGGTCAGAGTCTGTGGTCATCATTGGACTTATTAAAACTGGACTTGCAGCAAAATGTTAGAAATTGCCAAATAAGTCAAGCCATGACAAGCTGAACAGGTGCTCATTGGCAGCTTATATATAGGCCAAAAGGTATTGGCTTGTGATTACAGGGGATTTAAGAAATGGCAACCCAAGGTTGTGAATGCACAAACAGGTCCTTTATCCTATGTAGTGCAAGTGGTGCCTAATATTGTTTGTTGCCATCACATCAACCAATTACAAGATACATGCATGGTTGCTAAACAGAGCACAGCAGCAACAGTTGGAGCCTCACCTGTTGTTGGACCATCAGCTTAGCAGACTACAGTGACAACCAGTATGCTATACCAGTCCTGGCTGGTCGACACTGATAATCTTGGGCAACCTCCATCCAATGAGGAGGCATCTGAATCCACCATGGGTAAAGGAAGGCTACCTCCTCAGGACTATGTTCAAAGGAGTGGTAGCCACTATGCAGGAAGGAAATGTAAACATGAACTCGACATAGTACTTGGTGCAACACATTCACGGGAAACTGGTCAAGGTGATTATTGTTACCCAGAAAGGAAACAAGTCATCAAAGAGGATTGCAGTCTGTGCGTTATGCCACTCATTTCAAAAGTGTGTGTAGTGGGGGATGGCGGAGATGTGAGATGTACGTGTTGAATCTGTATGTGTGAATGTTATTTTCTATTGAATCTGCTACTGCCAAAGCATGTATAGTTTTACTTTATGTTTACAAATATATTCTGTGCCAGCCCTCTATCCCACTCTTGCAGCTGGAGTAATTTATTTGTGAATGCCTTGCAGCAACATAACAAATGTTTGTGTCCTTCCTCCCCGCCCCCACATGGCGAGGGCAGGGGGGCTGGACTCGATGATCTCATGAGGTCCCTTCCAGCCCTTAATGTCTATAATGTTTTTGAAAAACCTATATGGTTTGAGGGGATTATTTGGTTCAGTATTTATACAATATCCCATCCCTGGACTTATTCTCTCCCTCTCTGCTGGTATAGTTGATGCTTCTGATGTAAAGCAAAATTCCAGTGACAGAACCCAGGCAAACATCTCTAGAGGTTTTTTAAACTAACTGTGTGTATAATGATAACATGATAGTTTTAAGGCTTTACTTCCAGATATTTAGGTATCTGAGTATTTTTCTAGATAATGATAGGCCTATAACTTTCAAATAGCTCTTTAGTTTAAGTAAAATGAGTACATAGAGATCAAAGAGCTGCTTAAGTTCAGAAACTGAAATAGCAATATAATGGGGGAAAACCCTTTTAAAAGGTGATAGTCTGCACTGTCACAGAAGAATTACTTGAAAAGGACACCTGATGGTGGCCATAGTTCAGTAAATGCACATGCATATTAAAAAGTGTTTATGTAGCTGCTAAAGGTGCTTAATAGCCTTAAGTAGATAACAATTATAGTAGCCAGTAATTTACCAAAATGATCAGGTTAAAGTTTAGTAAAGTCCAGTTGATTTGTTTTTTAATGCCCACTGCTTCAAAGATTTATATAGAAGATGCATAAGTCTAAGTTGTGCTGAGTGATAACGGATGTAAAGGTTTACTGTTGGAGCTATTGTTTGTTGATGCTCTTCTCCAATGGCAGAGATGCTAATTTAGGTGTAGAGAAGGTGTATAAACTGGCAGAAACATTTAAAGAAAAGGACCTTACACTGGAACAAACAATGGAAAACCAGAAATAAGGGTGAATTGCAGAGATGGATGGAAAGGATATTAGTGAAAGTTAGGGGAGGAAATGCCCTAAACAAGTTATGGACAGTCAAATACTTGGTGTCTTATCATCAAATAGAGTCCCATTATTAAATGATGAAGGCTACTGTAAAGCAGAAATAAGGGAGAGGATTACATTGCAATGTAAAAATTGAAAGAAGCTTTGAATAAGGTACAAAGATGGCCAAGGAAGTTGACAATAAAGATCTAAGGGAGCATTAATATGTGCAGTGGAAACCTCATCAATGAGAGAGAAGGTTGAAAAGGCACTCATGCAAGCTGAGATGAGGATGGTAAAGTATATATCTGATATTCTGCTGAGACACACTCATAGAAATGACTGTTAGGAAACAATTGGGTGTGAGGAATATTGTTGAAAAAAGCCAGAGAAACCAGAGGAAGATAACTTGGGCATGTCCTATGTAGCAAAGAAAGAACTATAGTAAGAAGAGTGAAGATGAGATGAAAATTAGAGGAATTAGGAAAACATGAAGGCCAATTCTAAGGAAGAGACATGTAGTCAGGAAAGATATTAATGAAATGAGGGTAAAAACAAAAGATATGACTGGTTGAAACAAGTAGGGAAGGAAGACCAAAGGCAGTGAACCTTTATAGTTAAGTGTGACTAAAGACCAAAATGAGAGAGGGGGAGAGGCAGAAATTTAGGCACAACTTGTCATTGCTTTTTGGACACATTTTGTCCAAAAAAAAAAATTAAACTAGTCTGTCAATTGTGTTTTCTATAAAAATGACTTTATTATCTCTTTGCAAGCTTAGCAGTTTCGTCTTCTAGAGATACAAGAAGACAAAGTTGTCTCAGTAAATCTGATATCTTTTATTAGACCAACTCAAATAATAAAAGATAATATCTTTACCCAAAGAACCTTGTCTGCCTGTGTCCTTAGACCAACATGGCTACAACCTACACCCCAGAGATGCAAGAAAGATGTTGATTACATTTGTTTTATATTGGTGACTATTACAGAAGACAATAAAAATCTATAAGTTTCTATTGTTTATCCTTCCTACACTAATATTGCTCAGTTCAGGCAGACAAACTCTGAGAAATCAGAATTGTCACCATTTTAAAGTAGCGCCTTTGTTTTGAGAATTCTATTGATTGGGGCTGCTTAATGACCATATTTCTTTCAGATCAGGAAATCTTTGAAAAGGTTTTCAAGGCTGAGATCTGTGACTACAATGAATTTCAGGAGTTTTAAGAATCAAAGGAGAGGAGCTTCTCTACCCATGGGAGAAACCAGTGACTGAAAGCTTCCTAAAGATCTTAGTGCAGGACCAAAGGGTATTCTTACATGTAACACTGTGGCCATATCTACACAAGATGTTGACTGCACAGTCATTGTTTGTACAAGTACTAAATGACTGTGCAGTTGCCCAAGTTACTGCACAGTAGTGTTGATGAGCAGCTTTCTTGTGACACTGCCTGCACAGTAGCCCATAAATACTGTGCAGTAGTGTCACATCACAGTTGCTGCCATGCATCACTACTGCACAGTAGTCTTGAGCTACTGCACAGTCAGCATCTCGTGTAGAAGTGGCCTGTGAGCCACAAAAATGTTGATCGGCATTAATGCTAGCTTCAGTTTGGAGCAGTCACTCTTCAAGCCAGAAGAGGCCTGGAGGACCTAAAGGTAAGAATCCTCCTCTCTCTCCCATTCTGGGCTCTCCCCTACTCCACCCCTCTACATTTACTTATGGCTGCCTGCATTGTCTAATACCCTGCCTTCCCTGCTGCTGCCACTGCCAAGCTGCTGTTCTTCTCCAGGCTAAGCAGGTCCAGAGAGCAGAAGCAGCCAGGCAGGTAGACCGCTTCCAAGGGCTGGCCTGTCCTGTACTGCAAAACTTGCGGCCACAGGGGGCCCCACAGCTAAGAGGCCCTCTGCATCTGGCCGCTAGCCACCCCTCTAACCACCCCCAATGCCACTGATGCTAGCTTCACGTCTGGCCGCCACCCCCACCACCGACACCGCTGTGCCACCAGCTTCATAGTTTCATCATTTCATAGTTGGTAGGGTTGGAAGGGACCTGAGCAGATCATCAAGTCTGACCCCCTGCCCTGAGCAGGAAAGAATGCTGGGGTCAAATGACCCCGGCAAGGTGTCTATCTAGCCTGCTTTTGAAGACCCCCGGGGAGGATTGAGCACCACTTCCCTTGGAAGCTGGTTCCAGATCATAGCCACCCTGACTGTGAATTACTGCCTCCTGATATCTAGCCTGAATCTACTCTCTATCAACTTATGGCCATTATTCCTTGTTACTCCCAGTAGTGCTCAGGGGAACAGGGACTCTCCCATTGCCTGCTGGTCTCCACTGGCCAGTTTATAGATGGCCACCAGATCCCCTCTCAGTCTTCTCTTGTGGAGGCTGAACAGGTTCAGGTCTCGTAGCCTCTCCTCGTAGGGCCTGCCGTGCTGCTCCCTGATAATGCGAGTGGCCCTCCTCTGGACCCTCTCAATGTTGCCCACATAGCTCCTGAAGTGCGGCGCCCAGAACTGGATGCAGTACTCCATCTGCGGCGTGACCAATGTCGTATAGAGGGGAGGGTCACCTCCTTGGGCCTCCTCATGATGCATCTATGGATGCATGACAAGGTGCGGTTAGCCTTCCTGACTGAGTCCCCACATTGGCGGTGCATGTTCATCCTGGAGTCTATAATGACTCCAAGGTCCTTTTCTGCCTCTGTGTTGATGAGAAGGGAGTTCCCCAGCCTGTAGGTATGCTGCTGGTTTTCTCCCTAGGTGCACTACTCTGCACTTGTCAGTATTGAATCCCATCCTGTTCTCATCCACCCACCTCTGTAACCTGTCCAGATCTAGTTGTAGCCTGTCCCTCCCTTCTAT
>NW_005842631.1:205978-207323 GCF_000455745.1 Alligator sinensis | reverse complement strand
ACGCCCCAGCCCCCACCCCCCTCTGGGTGCAGCTCTCTAGCCAATCGACGACCCATCTGACTGTGTAGGCATCAATTCCACAGTTGCCTAATGTTTTAACGAGAATGGGGTGAGAGACATTGTTGAAGGCCTTCCTAAAGTCCAGAAAGACTACATCCACCGCGACACCTGCGTCCAAGGATTTTGTGACCTGGTCATAGAAGGCCACCATGTTGGTCTGGCAGCACCTGCCTCTAATGAACCCATGTTGGTTGACCCTAAGCATATACTCCCCTGCTTCCCCTCGCAGATGTGCACCTGGATAATTTTCACAAAGAGCTTCCCCTGGACCAAGGCAAGACTAACAGGCCTATAATTTCCTGGGTCCTCCTTCCTCCCTTTTTTGAAAATGGGGACCACTATAGGCTCTACAGGCGGGATAGAGAAGGAAAGAAGGGAGGGGGTGTGGAGCTCTATGTCAAAAAGCAATTCACATCCTCTGCCAGCAAAATCGGGTCGGAGGAGGGGCAAGCTGAAGTGCTTTGGGTCAAGATACAAGGGGGTCATGGGCAGAGGGATGTAACGGTGGGGGTCTACTACAGACCCCCCAACCAAGAGGAGGAGCTGGACCAGGAAATTTCGGGCCAGCTTGCAGAGGCACTTAAGGCAAGGGATGTAGTTGTCATGGGTGATCTAAATTACCCAGACATCTTCTGGGAGGAGCAGTCAGCCAAGTTGGACTGATCCAGGAGGTTCCTGGCCGAGATACAAGACCTCCACTTAACCAAGGAGGTGCACAGTCCCACCAGAGGAAATGCCATGTTGGACCTGGTCCTGGCCACAGGCAATGATCTGGTAAGGGGCCTCCAGGTCCTTGACCACCTGGGTGATAGCGATCATTGCTTGCTGGAATTCATCATCCAGCGCAGGGTGACAAGGGCCTGGCCTGGAGCAAGGCGGTAGCCCTAGACTTCAAGAGGGCCAACTTCCAAGGGTTGAGGAAATTGGTGGGAGAGGCACTGGGGTTCTCGAGGGCAGGGGAACTCAGTGCCCAAGATGAGTGGTCGTTCTTTAAGGAAACAATACTCAGGGCCCAAGAAGTGATGATCCCAACTAGAAGCAAGGGGGGCAAGAGTGCCCAAAAGCCTCCCTGGCTCACCAAGGAGGTCTGGGAATGCCTGGTTGCCAAAAAGGCAGCGTACACCTGGTGGAAAGGGGGGATGATCTCCAAAGAGGAGTATACCTCCACTGCTCGGGCCTGTAGGGGGGCTGTTAGGAAAGCTAAGGTGGACATAGAGCTAGGACTAGCGTCCAAGATCAAAGATAATAAAAAGTCCTTTTTCAAATATATAGGGAGGATGAAGAA
>NW_005842631.1:181662-204825 GCF_000455745.1 Alligator sinensis | reverse complement strand
GACACTGGTCAGGCCACAGCTGGAGTACTGTGTCCAGTTCTGGGCACCCCACTTCAAGAGGGATGTGGACAACATTGAGAGGGTTCAGAGGAGGGCCACCCACATGATCCGGGGACAGCAGGGCAGACCCTACAACGAGAGGCTACGGGACCTGAACCTGTTCAGCCTTCACAAGAGAAGGCTGAGGGGGGACCTGGTGACCGTCTATAAACTCACTTAGGGGGGCCAGAAGGGTTTGGGGGAGACCTTGTTTCCCCCAGCGCCCCCCGGGATAACAAGGAATAACGGCCACAAGTTGTTGGAGAGTAGATTTAGATTAGATATCTGTAAGAACTACTTCACAGTTAGGGCGGCTAGCATCTGGAACCAACTTCCAGGGGAAGTGGTGCTGGCTCCTACCCTGGGGGTCTTTAAGAAGCGGCTTGATGCCTTCCTGGCTGGGGTCATTTGAGCCCAGTTTTCTTCCTGCGCAGGCAGGGGGTCGGACCTGAAGATCTGCAAGGTCCCTTCCGACCCTACTTCTATGATTCTATGATTGGCCCTTTTCCAGTCTTCTGGCACCTGGCCAGAGCACCATGAGTGCTCGTAAAGCTGTGCCAGGTTTTCTGCAATGACCTCTGCTAATTCCCTCAGCACTCTGGGCTGGAGATCGTCAGGACCAGCTGATTTGAACACGTCCAGTCCCACCAGAAGTTCCCTGACTAGGTCCTCTCTGACCTTGGGCCTGGCTGCACCTCCCCTGGGACTATTGGGGATCCCAGTGTGGGGGGATGACCTGGTCCCTGCTCAGAAAAATAGAGGAAAAGAAATTGTTAAATAGGTTAGCTTTGTCATCTGGTGAGACCACCAGATTTCCAAGCGTGTTCTGCAGAGGCCCCACGTTACCCGGATCCTTCTTTTTACCCATTATGTATTTAAAAAAGGATTTCTTGTTATCCTTGATCCGGGTTGCTAGTCCCAGTTCCATCTCTGCCTTGGCCTTCCTAACAACCCCCCTACAATCCCGAGCAACGGAGGTATAATCCTCCTTGATGATTGCCCCTCCCTTCCATTGGGTGTACACCTCCTTCTTAGCTTTGAGATGTTCCTGGATGCTTTTGCTGAGCCATGGGGGCTCTTGAGCACTCTTGCCCCCTTTGATTTTTGTTGGGATTGCCACCCTTTGGGCTTGGAGGATCGCCTCCTTCAAGAATGACCACTCTGCTTGGACTCCCAACTCCCCACCTCTCCGGGACCTCAGTGCCTCCCTGACTAGTCTCCTTAGCTCAATGAAATCCACCCTCCTGAAGTCCAGGACTGCTGTCTTGCTGCAGGCCTTTGCCACCCTTCGCTGGATGGTGAATTCCAATAGGCGATGATCGCTATCACCTAGTTGATCAAGCACCTGCAGTCCCCTCACCAGGTCGTCGCTTGTGGCCAGGACCAGGTCTAACAAGGCATTTCCCCTGGTGGGACTGTGCGCCTCCTGGGTTAGACTGAGGTCCTGTAACTTGGCTAGGAATCTACATCAGTGGTCAGACCTGGCTGACTGCTCTTCCTAGCAGATGTCCCGATAGTTTAGGTCACCCATGATGACCACATCCTTTGACTTAACTGTGTCCGCGAGCTGACCTGAGAATTCCCAGTCTAGCTCTTCTCCCTAGTTGGGTGGCCTGTAGTAGACCCCCACCGTTAAGTCCTTTTCCCCCAACCCCCTTGTATTCTGACCCAGAGCACTTCAGTCTGCCCCTCCTCTGACCCAGTGCTACTCATTGAGGATTTGAATTGTTCTATGACATAAAGCGCCACACCCCTGCCTTTCCTTCCAGTTCTATCCCTCCTGTGCAGTCTATAGCCCTTAATGTTCACCCCCCAGTCATGCGTTGGATCCCACCACGTTTCAGTGAGCCCCACTATGTCTGGGTTTATGTTAGCTAGCAGGAGGGAAAATTCCTTCTGCTTGTTCCCCAAGCTTCTTCAGCTGCTTGTCACACACCCCCACCTCCCTCCCTGCCACTGCTACTGGGACTGCCAGCTTCTTCAGGGCAGGGGGCCTCAAAACTATTTCTTGCAGGGGGCCCCCAAAAATTGTGGGCTGGCCCTGATCCTTCCTGTCTTGCTTCCTGGAACAAGCGCAGGTAGCCACAAGTAAATGGTAAGGAAGTGGAGGAGGGGGAGCAGTGAGCAAAGATCTGGAGTGCTGGGGAGGGTGATGGGGACAGTGGGTCTAATGCAGGCCAGCGGGTGAGGGGGGCAGGGTGGGTGTTTGCACTAAGGTGTAGCCTAGAATGGCTACAACTTAGTGTAACATGAGCTGGGTAACACAGATCCAAGATAATCCTACCCTAGAGTGGTGTAACTTTGAGCTGCATGACAAGTGTTTTAAACTAGTTTCAGGTGTTAATGTGTGGACAATCCAGGTGCTATGAGCTCTAGGAGCCCCCCCAATGTTACTGTGTAATAAAGCCCGAAGACTTGCAAATCAAGGGATCTGAGCTTCACATAGGAACTTTGACAGTTGGGTGTAAGATTCCTAGTTTTATTTGGTTTTATTTCCATGTTCAACTTGTTTTCTAAAACTCCTTAAATTCAAATCAGATGATTTATGCAAAAAAAATGGTGTGGGAGGCTTATCCCATTTTCATTTTTTCTCATACTCTTGTAAGAGTATAAGCCACAGCTATAGTGCTGACATAATTTATGATGCAGAAACAGATTTATGATGGAGGAAACAAAGTCATGTTGGCTTCCTTTCCAAAGAAATACAGGAGACAGTGAGAGAGAGAAAATCTGTAAAGAAAGAAAAATAAGAGATTTCTATGCAAAATAAATAAGTAATTTAAAAAATGCAAAGACAAAACATATTGAAGAGTACATATTAAACCAATATTCTCTTAAGAATTGGCTCATGGTAGGAATGTTTCCTAGGAGGCTGTAAATCGTATCCTTACTCATCAGTTCATGAAAAATGATGGTATTTAAAAAGCCCAACTGGTTTTTATAGATATGTAAGGTCAGAAAATCAATTTGTGAATCATGATAAGTAATGGTAAGTACCAACAGCCTGGCACTTTGTCAGAACTTCAGTCTCTTTTTACGTATGTTAATAGCAGTAAGAGTAATCTTGAGTTCACTCCTATGATTTTGAAATTGATTTCCTGAACTTGCATATCTGTAAAAGCCAGAAAGTGCACTTAACTTCTAACTAGGTAGTTCAACTGTGGGAAAATAATCCAAACAAACAGATTAGTGTTACACACTCAGTGCAGAGTGTATACTTAATAAATATGACAATAAGCTGAAGCATATCCAATCAATTTGAAAAAAAATTACTAAATGCCAGTGTGCCTCACCAGTCCTTAGCTGGCTGACTTTGTTTGCATTTTATGTTAAATTAATATTAAATTTTTTCCTTAGAACTTGGTTAAATATGAAGGTTTTCTGTTTCATTATTCAGTCATGCAAGAAGAGTGTCAAGACTGGACCACCCTTTCCTTTATTGATAGCCAGCTGTCCTTTCACCCAAATGAAGTTGGAGGGAAGATGGAATAAGCTAGCTTTTATCACTCTGTTCATACTTCTTGCATGTCAAAGTGTATAATAGGATTCTGTTAGCTTCTTCAGATGTCTCTTGTAAGAGCTCTGTCAAGGCTTTAATGTGTCTGTTTATAGTTGCAATAGCTAATCTACTTCATAAGATAGTAACATATTATTGGTTTCTTATATCCTCATACTCTCAAACATTTAAAAAAATGTAAGGGTGTGGAACCACTCTCTCCTAACAAAGTCAAGGCCTCAGTGGGAACAGACAACACAAAATACCTGTTAGGGATAGCTCATTGGATGAGATCCTTATCCCCACTTGATGCTGGGGAGAAAGGGTTAGATCAGCATGAAAGGGTCCTATATGCCCCTATTGTTCTTGCTGGGGGAACAATCAACCAGCTAAGGTACTGTGTCTTGCTTTCTGGTAATCCTACTGCAAGTTTGGCATCAGGGATACTGGGTACAAGAAGGACGTTAGGCACTGCTGCAGAGATTCAGCTGCATGTGGGACAGCCCCAGAAAACTGTCAGGTTAGAAAATTGGCAGGACTTGTAATAACCTCAGTGCCACCTAAATTCAGTATTTTTACAATCTGGTATGATTTTATTGCATATTGATCTGTTTTGTAGGTTGAGGTCTTTATGTGACTTTATATATATGGATTTTTCATCTGAGTCAAAAAATGTATGATAACATATTATAGTTTAGACATTTTTTACAAAGTAATACTGATCCATGGCAATATTGTAACACCTTTTAACCACAACCACAGATTCAAAATATTTAACATTGAGGAGAGCCTTGCCATATCCTCGAAGTAAGTATCTATATACTATCACCATGGGGCATGTGCTACACCTTGGGAGAAACTGTGATCATATTTAATTTGTGACACACCTTCATTTTGGTGTTAAACTATATTGTTGAAGACTATTGTTGAAAAAATGGTGAAGACTAGGAGGTCCCAGTATTTTCTGTTAAGTCTTTTAGAGACTCAAGGTGCTACTTAGGTGACTAACCAGTGAAATGGGGTCTGTCCTAGCATGGGTTATTATAGCTGTTTGTGGGAGCTTGTCTCCCAGCATCCCGAGAAACACAGGATGGGGAGACCTCGGGGACTCGCCTTAGGGCACCAGGGAAGAATTGGTGGGCCTGGTAAGGGCTAATTGTGTCTCAGCTCCTAGCAGGAGCTTCAGTAGTGGTAGGGAAGCAGCAAAAGCTGCAGACACAGCAGCAGCCATGTTTTAGAAATGTGTGCTCGCTGCACATAGGCAAACAAGCCGCAGCTTTCAGTATAACCAGAAACTTGGGGCTGGCAGGGAGAGGAGACTAGTGTGGCAGGGAGACAGCCAGCAGCAGGAACAGGGCTGCAGGCACTCTGTGGGCTCAGCATCTTGTGGGCAGTCCCTGCACTGGAGGGAGAGTGCGTGTGAAGTCTGGGCACTTGGAGGAGTACCTGGCAGAAGGTGCCTGGGGTCTGGAACTGACGGGGACTCACAGCATCCAGAAGTGGCCAAAGGACGGCCAGAACTGAAGGTAGAGTGGGGCTGGCATTACAGGATTGGAGCTGAAACATGAGTTAAGGGACCATAGGGTCCAAGTGCTTTATGTTTTGCAGTATTGTTCCTTTGTCGCTTCAGTGGGATCATTTGACAGAGGGGAAAACCTTGTCTGGATTGGACTTGATCATGGTCTAAGTACAAGTTAAAGACTATACTCAAAGAGGTGGAAGGGGTGAAGTAGTCCTGACAGAGAGGCAAGCCTGGAGACCCTTAAAAGAGTACTGGGACAGTTCGACAGCCCTGACAGGGTTTCAGGTGAACACTATCTGCTTCTTTCATTTCTCTTGATTTTCAATCAATTTGTCCTTTCAGGAACATCTGGTTGTCATGTGGATGGAGTGAAGGGAAGGCAGAAGCCCTGGGAGAGAAATCCATGGTCCTGCAAGCATAGTCCCAGTAACATCAGGAACCTTCTGCTTATCCAGTAAGATCAAGATGTGGTGGGCGAGAACAGAAGGGCAGCTTGCAGGTGAGGCACAGGTTCAGGCCAAGCTGTCTTCATCTAAGGTCAGGTACATAGAGAGCTCAGGCTCTCCCGCCTGGTGGTATCAGATGCACCTGCAGTGTTGGAGATACTATTGAAACACAGCCATTATATAGCCAAGAATGTGAAAAGCAAGAGGCCAGAAGAAGAGCAGACAAAAGGGAACCCTAGTCATGACTATAGTGATTGCAGTACTTTGTTGCAAGAGAAAAGTCCTGGGGTTTTCCCTGCCCCCAGGACTGTTTATACCTTAGAAAGTCATTTAATAAAAATCAGAAATTATCCTGGGAACACGGCCTGGAGCCCTAGACTCTTCTTTGCTAAGCAAGTTCTCTAGTCTACAGAGACGTTGGACATTCTTGGTTATACAGTGGCTGAGGTGGAGAAGGGGTGGAGGTTCCTCTCACCTGAAATATTTTTTAGCCTAGTGATTAGGGCTCTCTCCTGGGAGGCAGGAAATGTGGGTTTGACCATGGCTACCACTATTAAATGCATATGACTGTACTTGCTGTGTTTTATATTCAAGTCAGTTGGCATGCTTTTTAAGTAGGTTCTGAGCATGCCTACCAGATCAGATTCCTCTGGACTCATAGGTGGAGTTTAGGCATTGATTCACCAATATGCTGGATTATAGTTGAGTTTAGACAGGAATTATGCACCTACCAGCACTTTTGTTCATGTATAGAAGTCCAAGATTGGGTTTATGGTATTTTTGCAGTTCAAAATGTAGGTATTGAATGTATTTAACTGCTGAAGCAGAGATATTCTAAATCACTTTTATGTGATTAGGCCTCTTTGAAAAGGGGGCAATCACACAACGTACAGCCCAAGACCAGGACAATTTCTTTGAATTAACTGGGGAATTATCTTTCCCTGCCAAGTAGGTAAGAGTCCTGGGTTCCAGCCTTTGTTACAAAGATAATTTCTGATCTTTTTTCTTTTTTATGAAATGACAATCTAAGCTATAAACTACAGTAGTAAGTACTATGTTCTGCATGTACCCTTAGGTAGCTGTTTGCTATATGTAAATGAACTATTACTTGCTCCCCTGCTGCCTAGTAATGAAAACCTGAATTAGCTCCCACTGCAAGTAGAAATCATGAATAGCTATCTGCCTGCCTTTTCCAGGGCCTGATGTAATTTACATAAGTTTATAAAACCAACTTAGATTATGCTGGTATACATGTGTTGTGTTGTGTGTCCAGGCCCTTGGGGACCTGATTAAGTCTTATTTAGGTGTCTAATCCTGGACCTTGATTTGGCTTTTAGCAGACTTCAAATGTTGGGGTAAGAACCTGCATTAACAGATTATTTGAATTGTCATTTGATGTCCTAGTTGGTAGGAGGAGAGAGCAATAGTATTACATATGCAGGTGTTCAATCTGTCTCTACATGTTCCTGACTCTACCAGCCTGCCCTTTAGATATGCCTGCAGAGCATGTTCTATTAGATCCGTGGATTTAAAGGAAGGAACATGTTGCAAAGTTCCTGCCTTCTAACTCCCACCCCATTTGGACCTACTATGGGTGTCTACTATTGCAAATGGCAAGAATTATTGGGCGAATAATTTCTTTAAAAACAAAGACCTTGTTATCGTTGTAGCTATTAAATACCAAGCGGTCTCCAGCACAGGCGTTTGTTGGAATGTCAGAATAAAATAAACATACTAAAATCCTTTGGTCACAGTAACAATTGAATATTCTAAAAAAACATTTCTTCTGTATCAGTGTATGTGGCTGTGTAATCACTGAAATCTACAGCCCTGCGTATGTGTTTGGATTACAGTACAAAAATTAAATATTAGTTCAGTGTGTACCTTTCAAATGCTCTTTGAAAACCAGATTTCTCTCTTCACAACAAAGGGTTGTATTTAAAAAAGCAAAGCTGTTTGAAATGTATCCAAGAAACAGCATCAATAGCTGAAAAATGTATTTTTCATCTTTCACATTGTCTTCTCCCACCTGCTCAAGTATGTGAATAACTATAGCAGTAGCATAACAAGTAGTGGACGACTGAGGCACCAGCACCACTTACGAGGTAAGAGAGAGAGGCGCAAGAATAGCAGCCATCACTGCTGCCTGCCCAGCCTCTGCAGCCAGCTCGGGGCACAGACCCTGGTTGTTATGCCTCTAAACCAGGGGTGCTCAACCTCTGGCCTGTAGAGCCATTGCATGAGGCCCGTGGAGTTCCCCATGGGGTAGGAAATGGGGACTGGACTCTACCCCACTTCACATAATCATTTGGTTCCAGACTGGGATCACTGTCATGATCTGGCCTGTGGATGGACAGGGCAGTGCCCATCTGACCCGCCATAGAAAAAGTTTGAGCACCACTGGTTTTATCCATAGACTATTGAAATGCAAAGCACCAGCAAAATATTGGCTTGTTGAAATTGCTGGAACTCTGTCATTTACAGGATTTCACCTCATATTAATGAAGTTAGGAGCCTAGGATAATGGGGACCAGTAGTGTAACTTAAGGTGGGCAAATGGAGCACCAGCTCTGGGTGATGACTGAAATGGTGGTAATGAAATGGTGACTCTCCAGGGTGTCTTTGCCTGGCAGTGGCAACCCCATATCACTGTAACAGAAGCTGCATGTAGGACACTGCCATAGTTGGGAGTGGGCAGAGAGCTGCACCACAGCAGTAACCAGGGTCTTTAAGACCTTGGGGCAAGTAATACTGATATCTTTCTCATCCCTGCCCACAACCATTCTTCTCTGGCCCTTGACACCCCTTCCTGCCTCTTCCCCAGGCTCCACATCCCCACGTGGGTGCAAAACTTGTTAGCTGTGCCTCTCAGGGGGACATTTATGATGCAGTGAATTTCACTATATGAGTTACACTAGCACATATATTAAATTCTGGTATAAAGTATTACTGTCTAATATTCACACAGTGGACTTTCAGTGACAATATTCAGATGAATGAAATTCAAGCGGTGGCATCAAACTCCAGGTGAAGAATTTATACTGATTGCAGCAGGCTGAAGTGCTTGTTTTATTTTTTTTCTTCTGAAGAAAATCTGGTTATGAACTACAGCCTGAGGTTGAGAGTAAAAAAAAAAATTCCATTTAAGGCAATAAGTTCTCTTCTGAAAACCTAAGCACTTGTACGTAAAACCGTTATTCCAAAGGTTAAGACATCCCTACACTGGAGATGAAATTGAATATAGATGCCTTGAAATGGGAAGATTTTTCTAAATTATCCACAAAAGCATACTTCTAATAGAAACCTTGAAGATGTGCCTAGTATTTTGAAGTAATTTACTACTGATGGCTAGCATATTACAAATATGTAATAAACACCTTTGAAATTACTAAATTCATTTTTGAGGCTTTCTACATTTAAAAAAATATAAAATGGATGATTATTAGCTTCAAAAATTACATATTACTATGCCTTACTGGGACTTCGACACTAATTTAAAATGTTTTTTGGATCTCATTAAGACTTTCAGCTTGGAAACTACCAAGCTATAAAAATCAGAAATAAAAATCCATAGGAAGTTAATGGGGTTCACATACTGTCAGTTCTTTTACAACTCAAATCATTTGACTTTTATGTTTTTCAAGTGATTGATAGTAAAAGTATTTTATAAATCATTTTAAAATATGAGAAAAAATTGTTTGATAGTAAAAGCGTGTTTATTCTAAACAGATCCTTATAGTTACCAAGTGAAAAATATAAGAAAAATTGAATCTTGCAGTCATCAGTAATGTAACAGAAAAAAGCAAGAAGTTACAAAAAGGACTAAGTTGAAAGTTTTCTTAAAAACAAAGAGGACATATATGTCTTAGGACATATACAGACATAACTGTGTTGATATCAAACGATACCGATGCAGGTCATGGCAATACAACTGTTATATTTGCATAAAGTACCACCTGACATTACAGGTGACTGCTAAGTCAAGGAGAATAGGTTCTGTTATTGCACTGTCTTAAGATTCATGAAAGTCTTCATCATTTAACCTCTCTTCACTTAAGTTGTAGAAAAAACTTCTTAATTGAAACCCCCCCGAAATATTTGAACCCCCCCCCCCCCCCAGGCTTCTTACTATATTCAAACAGTTTGAACTTAGGCAAAACATAATGTAATTATTATGGGTGACTGGTACCTCCTGGCTCTGGAGGGGGCACCAATGACCAGTCGCCAACGGGGTGGGGAGAGGGTCCCCCAGTGGCCAATTGCTGACCCTGGAAGCATTGGTGGCAAACCGGAAGTGCTGCCGGCAAAACTGGAAGTGCCGGTGTCGGTGCTTCTCGGGGGGGGGCACCGCCTGGTGCTTCTCACTCCCTGGCTGGTGAGGGCCAATTTCCCTGCTATGCATCACCTCTGGTAATTATTCAAATAAATGTGAATTATCTCTAATGTAGGCATCAATAATTTTTAATGTGATATTTTCCTAAGAACACTTATTAACAAACAAGGGTTTCAGTTATGGCTTTTTAGGAGGGAGAGGAATGAAAGGGAAGCACATTTCACTTAGATGTGACAAAGTTACATTTATTTCTCCACATTTCACTTGTAACATTTTTGACATATCATTGAAGCAAAGATACATATCAGAGTACGACACACAGTCGGAGAAGTCACAAGAAGAAAATCTGAGGAGAAATGATTGGAATATGTCACTGAAGAGCCAGGCAAGGTTCAAATAAAAACTTCTCCATATCTGAAAGAGAAGTGATACTATATACGACTGGAGCTGCCACTCTATGGAGTTATTTACTGAGCTGTGTTCTGAAGATGATGACAAACTTGTATCTTAAATCTCACTACTGGAGGAGCCAAGTTAATGGTCTCTGCTTTCATGCAACATCTCAAAGGAACTCTAGGTCCTGATCCTTTGAACATTTACACGCACAATTAGCTTGAAGTATGTGAATAATTTGGTTAGTTAAATATCTGCTTCCAGAGCCTTAGCATCAGGGCCAGAAAAAAAAAATAGGTACCTACAGCAGGACTTGGAAGGAATTTAGGTGTGTACATCCAGAACTGTAATCCTATAAAAATCTGCTCATCTGCTGCTGAGCCTGAAGAGCCTAAATTCTATATGTAATTAGAAATTAAATTCACATGTAATTAATGTGCAGACAGCTTTCCCAGGTGCCAGCCCCGGGCTGGAAAAATGCCCCCTATCTTGCAAATGTTTCTCAGCCCCTTGACCTGATCGGGTGGGAAACAGCTGTGGGGGAGGAAAGACTTTCTCAGCCCCTTGCTCCAATCCACTGATTGGGGCAAGGGACTGGGAAACAGCTGTGGGGGAAGGAACTGTTCCCCTGCTGCCTAGGCTGACCAGGAGCAATTTGCTCCTGGTCACCTGTCTACATGGGCAGTACTGCACAGTAGCTATTGAGCAGTTAATCTACTACCTGTATTTACTGGTAGAAGAAAACCATGCATTAGCCTAATTTACTGTGTAGTATCTGCTTTGCATGGCTAAAGCACTAAGGTCCATTTTACTGCACAGTAGATTAGTCTCATGTAGACACACCTGATAGGTTCTTTATTTTAGTCCACACTTGTCTAATGTTCTTGCTTTGTGCTTGTCCTGGGTGAGCAGCTTTGTACTTAACTCTTGCTTAAGTATAATCAGGGTTCATACACTAGGTTTGTCCACCTACACCCTCTGAAGATCCTGATTACATAGGCATTCTTAGAGCATGGCTCACACATATCTGTGTCCTCAAAATGCATTAGCAGAGTAGGAGAAAAGGTAGTAGTACCTCCATTTTATAGCCACATGGCAGTATATCTGTCTGAGATGTGGGAAACCTATGTTCAATTCCCCCCTTATCTGGAAGCAGGGTTCTAGCCCCTGCTTTAAGGTCTGCTTAATGCGTATACATTTTACATGGAACAGGCATTGGATAAAATACATATACAGTCCTTGAAGCTGGGTCTGGAACCCAAGACCCCTCTTAGTTGGGTGCATTTAGTACTAGGCTGTAAAGTTATGCCCTACCTTGTGCTTTCTCTCCTTCAATCAAACTTACATTCTTTTCTGTGCAGTGCCAGAACTTCAATAGGATCAGTGCAGTGTGCCCTCACCCTAGGGATATAAGCCTGGAACTAGGGTGCTCTCCAAAAAGGCAAGCTAAGATTTTAAATCTCCTCAAACACAAGAAGAAATTGAATCTGGGTCTCCCACATCCTGGACAAGTCCTCTGGCCCCTAGGATAATATATTACTGCATAGTATAGAAGCACTATCACAATGTGTTTTAAGAGTGTCCCTTGGTTGGTTTTTTAAATAGGGTATAGGCACCTACCTTATTTGTGGGGTCAGCACTGTGAATCCTGAATGCAGTGCACCCTTGAACAATTAGCTGGATTTCAGGACTCCCTCTATCCTCATTGTTTCTATTGGCTAACATAGGAGACTCCTCCCTCAGCCATGTCTCATAACCTTCCTATTCAGTAAATGGCAAAGTGCCTAATACGGTTCTGGGTTTCCCTTTCGGGGATCAGGCACCTGAAAGTTAATTATTGTAGGACTTAGGTCCTCTTTCTGGTTTTACTGTGTTTTCATGCATACCACATGGCCCCAAATAAAACATCATCTTGTTTTGGGGGTGGTAGAATAAAGATCAGGGATAGAGTCTAATCTTCAGCTCACTTACATTCCCTTATAAAGGGAAAAGCTTACAGTTTTAACTCTTTCACAGTTTAATTGTCAGCAATTCTTGGCTGCTTCACTAGAAGCTGAAATTGTAGCTGCTGCTGAAAAATAGCCTGCCTTAGATGGATCTAGGATTTTGAAAAAGGCTAAAAACAGGTTTCAGGTCTCTGAAATAGGAGGAGAGAAACCAGGAGTAGCTAACGGACAGACAGCAAAAATTGCTGGACAAAGGACAGCTTGATTAGTGGAACATCTAAACCATTAAAAAAGTATAGGGACTTGTTAACACTTGTGGAGTGAAAAGAAATTAACAGGAATCATGTAGATTGTAATTAACCATAGAGTCAGTTGAGTCCCTCAACCCTGCATGAATAGAAATGGCTCTGCTGTGGCTGGGAAGTTGGTTTTCGACTTTGTATAAAACAGGAATCAAAGTAGGTGCAACTTTGCCTCTGCATGCTTCCCAGCTCTGCCCCTGCTGGACTCCACCCCTCCCTCTATGCAGCTGTCAGAGGGATGAGAAAAAGAAAAAAAAACATTCGTCATCATACAGCATCTCCATGCTTCTATTCTAGGCAGAAAAATCACCTTACCTGTTTAAGATATGTACCCCAATTTTGGAGGGCTAATTTGGGAGGAAAGGTATGTGTGATATGAAAGTAAATATGGTAGTTCTTATTTTCAGACTGTGTCCTGCATTATGAAAGTAAACTATTTTATAGAGAGAGATACCATTGACTGTTCCACACTGCATTCTTTGTACAAGCTTACCTTTAATTCCATACCTGAAAAGGAAAAAAAAAAACTTCATTCCTTCGCTTAATAAAGAATTTCAGTTAACCACACAATGCAATGTTGTATTTCATTTTTAAAATACCTTCCTTTTTTAATATCCATAATCATAATGGCTGCCCAGATACTAAACTGCATTCCCAAAATAGCACATACCCATCCCCAAGTATAAAATCCCTACCTTCTGACCATGGTTCCATTCATGGGTGGATCTAGGATTTTGAAAAGGGATGTGCAAATGGTAGGGTGCATCATCACATACAACATGACACACATTTTTTCTCCAGTTAAAGAAGAATTAGAAGCTTTACTAATAAGCTATGGTCCTAGCACTATATTATTTAGTTTACAATCAAGACAAAAATATATATATCTTTACTGAAATGTTCAGTAATCTGTAGATTATATATTAAGTTTTAAAAATACAAAAAGTTAGGCAAAAATGGTTAAAATAGTCAAAGATACTGTGCCATTAGTAATCTAGTCATTATAGTTAAATGTACCTCTCTTATTCAAATTTATAAAATAGAATCTAGTCTTCTGGAGCATCTTGACATGCTTCCAGTATTTCACTGTCAGTTATTTCTGCACCTGAGTTAAGGTTTTTAAACAGTCTGCAGTGCTGTGAAATAGAAGGGAGACATTTCCAGGAATAACTAACAGACACCAAAATTGCCGAAGAAAGGATAGTTTGAATAGTGGAACATTAATACCATTAAAAAGGAGAAAGGATCATTAATACCTATGTAATGAAGAAACAGTAGCTGGAATCAGGTAGATTATAAGGAGCTACACAGTCAGTTGAATCTATCAGTGCTGCCTGAGTAAAAATGACACTGCCACTCCCGGCCAGTTGGGTTTAAAGTTTGGGTAGAGCAGGAATCAAAGGTGGGCGAAACTGTACCACCTCTAGATTTACACCTGGACCTGTTACAAGAAGATCTGTACTCTAAAAAGAATGCCAAGCATGAGCAACTGTGTTTCAGCTGTCACTGTCTAGTCTGCTGGGTGACAGCACACCATGAGCATAGAACAGCAAAAATTTAATAAAAATTTAAAGAATTAATTACTTTTTCCTGGGATACCCAAAATAATGTATGAGAAAAATACTTTCAAACGAGACAATAGAGAGGACTAAAGGAGGTGGAGAGTAGGGTTCACACCTGCTAGTGGACTACAGCTAGGAGTAGAAAAATTAAGGGATGTATACAGTGCAGATTGTCATCGAAATAAATGCAGAGAAGATCTAGGCAAAAAGCTTCTCTGAATTTTCATGCATGTGGGCATAGCCCTCTGGGACACAGTTCTCTTCTAGCCCAACACAGCTGATTCTTTGTCATTCGTACCAGTTACTTTGTGCATCGCAGTAGCCACTGCAGTCATGGTCAACAATCTCACACGCAGCAAAAGCTGAGACATAAAGGCTTGTTGGCTCAAGAGCAAGGCCAGACTTTGTGATCTGTGAAGCCTGCAGTGATGGGACTTCTGTATTATGCTGGCCCATTATAATGCATCTGCAAAAGGTAGATTTTTAAAAATCACACTTTATCTGCAGGAACATAGTTAAATAGTAAATGTAAAAAGTAAGGAGAGCGTGGTATTATTGTTTGGAGCAATTGTGGTATCATTCAAAGACAGAATGGTTTTCATGATATAGTGATATAGAGGCTGCTGCAATTTTCACTTCCTTTTGCATTTTTTCATAGATATATTTTAAAATAGTCCTTCATTGAATGTTCTTTTCTGAGATTTTGCATCCTTGAGGGTTCCGTTTTAGACTTATTCCCTGAAATACCAAATAGACATCTCTGAAAGAGACAATTAAAATGAGGATATAAATGGGGATTTATTTAAATGAGGATTATGAGTGGGGATTCTAAATCTAACTATAAAATAAGAACCCAGTGAATTCATTATTCTGATTGGTAGAAATCTTTTAACATCTAGTCCAGAAACGTCTCTGGAATTGTTGCATTATGTACACTTACAAATATATGCTAAAGAATTCTAGCTTTGTCTGACGTCTCGTCTTCCATATTCCCATCCTCCCTCCAGTAAAACTAGAGCTGTTTCTCTCAGCCTTTCAACTACATCTAGGCAGGTGTCAGTCTGTTCAGAAACATGGGATAATCATCATGTGGATGCAGCTGGAGGATCAGGCGCTAGATTTATTATAGAAAAGGACATTTTGTGGCTTATTCCTGTCCCACTTTCAGACTAGTTTGCCACTAGAAATGGAAACTAGCGTAGCATATAAATTTTCATGGCTAAGGCATTTAAAGGGTTTCAACCACACTAAAGCTCTTATAACGCTGGACTTTGTCACATAATCTCATTACTGTTTATGCATGAGCTGTCTCCCCTGTGACACTGGAGATCAAGGCCAGCTTCTCAGTACTTCTTCACTATTCTCTCTCTCTCCAAATATAATTGTATAACATTATTTTGAGTAGTTTTTCTCTACCTCTTAATTTCTCACTCTGTTCTTGGCCTTTGTAAATAAGTTTATTGTTTAAAATCTATATACCTACACAAGTGCATCTATGTAGCACTGACTGCTTTCTGTAATGTATGTATATGCTCAGAATAAAAAAAGTTAAAGTATAAACTCCAAGAAGGTACATAGATAAGGGCTGGAGCTTTTTCTATTGAATTAATTACAATTTTTTCCCATTGACTTTGAGAATAGAATTCATTCTGTTATGATATTGTGATATATTTATTTGAGAATTGTTTCCAGTTTTGCTAGGTGCCTTGTTTGTACAGCATTGGTAAAAACTGACCAAAGCTAGCAAATCTTTATTTTTAGGAAAAAAATTCCTACATAATGTAATTTTACACATTTTTTAGTTGAGCCTGAATTCCCTGGTTAATCTATAGAGCCTAATGCAACTCAAATTTCCTATTTTATAAAGATCCTGTAGTAACCAAAAAATCCCCCTCAAAAGTTTTTTAAAGAACAGCAAGAAATGAACTGTAAAGGGTGTGGTGATCATGAAGTAATCATAACACTCAGAAATTAGTGAGATTTGATACTGAATCTCTTTGCTTGGAGTTCCCCACTCCCTTTGCACAAAGCTTTTAAAGGCATGCTAGCACGGTGATTTTTAAGAATTGCCTAATACTGCTTTTTGAACTGTGTCCACTTTATACAGGTCACACTACGGCAATGTAGCAACATGCTACTGTGCTGTAACATCTGTGGGCAAGAACTGTGATGCTGCAGCTGCATCGTCATAGCAATGCACTCTCGCTATAGTGACTTGCTATAGTGATACAGCAGCTAAAAATAACCATGTGCCACATACACAGTGCAGTACGGGCTGTTATTGTGCTGTCATTTAGTACTTCCAAAAGGAAGTATTGAGTAATGGCGGAGTAACTAAGGCACCGTAGGAACATGTGTAGATGCACCCAGTTTGTTTAAAACTACTGTATAAATCTGTTTAGTTCCTATACAGTCCCTCCTCCCTCACACCAGCTTCAGATGCACAAAGATTACCCAGCACCTGAGCATAAGAACTCCAAAACTGGCGGGAGCAAATTACATTCCTGACTGCGATCTGACAGCTACAAAATACTTTATCTTTGTGCCAGCCAATGCAGGGATTGGTCCCAACACACGCAATATGATTGCTATAATTCTGTTTCTCTTTAATATGCATTGCCATTACAGTCACAGGAATGAAATCAAAACTGGGGAAAGAGCAGGAATAAAGACAGTATTTCTTAGTGTCTTATTTTCTTAAATTTTCTTTCAATATCCCAGATTTTCCTTTTGTTATGCCTTGGCTTGTGTTGCATTTATTACTGAGGTATTATACAGGAGTTTTAGCTGAGTATTAACTATTGTGCCATAACTGTGAACAATAGTATCACCCACAAAAAGGCCAATTAAAACAATTGGAAACAGTCTTCTTCCCTAGAGCTTATCCCCGATGGTAGTTTCCTGAGCTCGCTTCTTAAACATCCTAACAAAAAATTATTTTAGTTTCTTTTGAAACAGTTCAGATTGAAGCCATGTCTGCAACTCACCATATATATCCTGTTCAACTTCATGCTACTTGCAATGCACTGCATTCCTCACTGCGCACAAAAACTGTCCATCTAAATCTTAAGACATTGGGGAAAAGCAGGCACCTCCCCACTGCTTTTTTAATTTAAAGAGAGGAAGCCACACTGAGAGAGAGCTGCTTTTAGGGCTGCAGTGAAAATTGCTTCTTCAGTCCTCTTTTAGAGGGTTGTGTGAAGAAGGGTAATTACTCACTGGTTCTCCAAAAATATCATGCATCTTACTTGCTTTACTTCTGCTATGTTGCTGTCAACAAGGACTTTATGCTGTGGGACTTTCTTGTAATAATACCCTCTATACAGTCTAAAATTACTTTATGGCAAGTAAAAGGATTTAATGACAAATTTTCCTGGCCTTTAAATATTAGATATAAGCTCTGGTGTTAGAAAAAAAGTATAAAATGCCTTTTGAGCTTTGAAGTTGTAGAGAAGAAGCAGAAAATGGACTCTCTCACCTGTTCTTATTGGGGACACAGAAGAAATAGCAAGCAAAGGTTAAATATTCCCCTAGAAAATATCATCAGGAAATGTTCTGCAACCATCCTGGAGTTTCCGCATTGTTAAATGGAGGAGGAACTATGGTGGTGGATCATGGAAAAGAGAGAATTACACTGGGTGTGTCTACACATGAAATTAATGTGACAGAAACTCTGGTGCATATTGTGCCAGAGTTTATTAGTCCAAGGTGCACTGTTTAAACATGTGACTGGGACCGCAGCACATTGAGCTGGGTTGGAGAAGCCCCAGCTGGTGAGGACATGGGGGTCAGCCTGCCAGCCTGGGGCTGCTCTGATCCAGCTCAGTGTGCTGCAGAGGGGCTGCCTGGGGCAGGGCTAACTAGCAGGCAGCCTCCATACTTTTCCACCCTCGTGCCCCAGCCAGTCCCCTCAGCATCTGTACATGCATCGCTGTGCATTAAAGAACGCTGCCATAGGATAGTACTGGTGTTTACAAATACTAACCTATGGTGGAGGTAATTAGTTTCCTGTGGCCTAATGGGGCTGCACATGTAGACACTGAGATTTTACTATGGAGCTAATTAGGCAGCTCTGCTGTAAACATCTTGTACAGATGTGCCCACTGTAGACAAAAGTAAGACCTGCTGATGTTGGGATACAACTTAAGGACTTGCATTATAGTAAATGCTGCATCTCCCCCTGCAATTTGCTGAATGTTTTTGTATACTACATAGAAATTGTATTCTGTGTGAAATTCAGAATCCCAAATCCAAGCAGTCTTACTTGTGTGGAGGAAACCTTTTGGTCTGACAAAAGAATTAAGTTTTCCCCAACAATAGTGCATGTCATACAACTGCACATTTCTCCCCTGCCCTCTTCACTTCTCTTCAGGTATTTTTATGTTACTGAGTATAGTAGAACTCATTTATTCTCATTATGACTAAGCCTCCTCCCATTTCAGCAATGGTCTATTTGGAGCAAGTGCAAGGTACTTCCTCCTTCATCTGAGTAATATATGGACCAGATCATCTACCATTCCCTGACCACACACCACAGCTTCATCTGGGCAAGCTCCATGGCAGAGATCCTTGACTGCCTGCACAGAGCCAGTGTGTGTTTTTTTTCCCCCAGAGGCCTGCCCTGTTTTCCTCATACTGTGGGTATAGCATTCCTTCAGAATACTTGGCCAACGTATCTTAAATGTTGTTGTTTCTTTTTGCAGTATAATTCCTAAAAGTCAACAGCTTCACATGTTGACTCTCCTGCATACACGAGTAATTTCTAAACAATATATGCTCTGTTGGCAGCCTGAAAAGGGAGTTTTTTGCCATAAAGTATTGGTTCTTCCCATTTGGGAGTTATCATTGCTTTCTTCTCCAACCTCCTGCCAAAATGGCAAGAGGTGGACATTTAGTATGTCAAAGTGTTTCTAAGTGCACTTGTATGTGTCATATTTGTTTGGAAATGTACCAGAGCAAATGTAATTCTTCCTTCAAGATGTGTATATGCAACACCCAGTGGTATCAGTGGGAATTGTGAGTATGCTTCTGCCTCAACAGATTACAAGAAAAAAGGTATCTGTATATGTGTGAATTCAGACTGAAACAATATACTAATCTACATCTGTAGGTATTTGGCATAAGGATGTAAAAATGCAGGATACCAGTCTACATGCTGTTTTCCTGTAGGAGACGACAGCAAAGGTCTCTCTCTCGCTCTCTGTTGTGTCCTGGAGGTATCCAAAGCAGAATCTCTGCTTCCTTCTATTAGGTTCATGTCACATCTGCTTTGTTATCCCATTTTCTTTTCTTTTATTCTAGAAAGGTAGCAGTGAACAGGCTTTTAAACTTGTAAATAGGCTGTGAAGTGTTGGTGAGATGCTCTGTCAAACTTGTACCAAACTCCAGAGAGCCACTGGGGATTATAGTTCAGGCAGTCAGAGTTTTGAAATCTTAGTTCATTTCACAGATGTGTGGCCATCTGCTGTTATTGGTCTGCTTTCCAGCAGTGAGGCAATAGTGCACCATTAGCTTTGTGTGCATAGTACCAGCTGCTTTGTTTCTGAGAAGCTGCTGGACTTGTGCTTGCCCATTTTGGCACACTTAGGAACATTCAGGTACCTGTTCTCACATCACCCCCTCATTTCACTTTGGCTTTTTCCTACGAAACTTGATTATAAAGCAGAAAGGTTTGAATCAAGCTACTCAGCAACTATAAACAAATAATTCTAGATTAACAAGTCACTCTAAGCAAAAATATGGGTGCACTAATTACACAATGTACTCCAGTTAAATGCACAGTCTTTGGATTACAGAAAGTTGTATATTTACCCAGAGTCATCATTTACCTGAACTTAATGTAAACAAGGCTCGTTAAATACAGAAAGCTGTTAGTGCTGTGATATCAGTAGCCCTTAAATTGACTGGTGCTGCTCATTTTCAAGACTTCTAATACAACCCCTGAAACTGACCTTAACATAGTGGGAGCTAACCAGTTTAACAGCTGGTTTTACAAGTCTTCAAAGCTAGAGACAGAAGTTACACATAAAGTGATTTAAGTGATCAGAAACTGGTTTAAACCTGTAACAGAACATAAGTTCAGTGCACATAAACCAGTTTCAAAATGCCTGAAACTGGTTTAAGATAAACTTGGTTGAATGTAGTATCAGACTTAACTGATTTGGGTCAAACCAGTTTCATCAATGTCTGTCCCAGACTCCTTCCTGGTTTAAATTAAACCAGAGTCCCTGAGCATCCCAGATGATTTGCAGCCCTGGGCTGGGCTGTCTGCTCCAGAGAGGAGCTAGTCAGAGCTCCAGCAGAGCCTGCAGGCACAGCACAGTCTTCCTGGCTTCCCCCTGCCCCACTCCCCACCCTCGCCACTCAAGCAGGGACCTCCCTCTTTCTCCGTCCTATCTCCCATGGCACGGACCCCAACCCCATGGATCCTAGGCATATGGTAAGCTAGCTAATGCTGAGAGGTGTCTGTGTGTATGTCTCCAATTTCACTGGGACAGGACAAAGGCAGACAGGACAGTGCTGGTTAGCTGGTAATGTCCCTCCATTCCTTCCTTGGAAAAAGCTGTTTAAGAAGAGCTTGAACTAATGAGAGAGGCTTTTGTTTTGTGATGGGCTGCAAAATGTTGTGTTATCGGCTCCTTGCTGGCTCCCTTGCCTGTCAGGTTTGGTATAAACAGTATGAAGAAGAAGGGAGAAGGAGATTGAAAACCTTAGTATCATCAACAGATGGATGCACCACATGGAAGCAGTCCCCCCCTCCCCCTCTTTCCCTCTCCCTCTCCTACCTCCTACCCTCTTTGCCTCAGAGTGCTAGCTGGGGGTGTGGGCTGGCAACACTCCTGCCCCTTGAGCTGTGAGTGGGAAAAAACGTGGGACTGTGCAGGCAGGGTGGAGGTTTAAACCCCTCCCTCATCATAGTGTCTTTCTGGGGTCTGGCCACATCCCCCCTCAGCTCAGCATTGTGGAAGGAAAGGGAGGGCCACTCTTGTGCCCCCCAGCTTGTAACTTGAGCCACTGCAGGCATGTGCCTGCATTTCCTCATCCCAGAGGGAATGCACTTGCAAATCAGTTCAGCCTAGCCAGGTTAGACTAACCTGCAAAGATTGAATCAATTCAGGCTCAGGCTTTTTTGAATGCCTGTCCCTAGCCCAGAAAAGACTCTAGCTCAGGGGCGGACGAAATATGGCCCACAGGCTGGATCCAGCCCATGGGGCTTTGTCAGGCTCGCAGCGGGTTTCTCGGTCCCACCCAGCTGTGGCGTATCCTGCTGCACCCTGGGCATGCAGCAGGGCTGGTGAGGCTCTGTAGCTGGACTGCATTTCTAGGCAGCCCATGTGGCATCAGCTTCTTCTGGCTGCCACCACTGCTGCCCCCAGCCCCACGGTAGTGGCAGGGACCAGTGCGTGCAGCCCTGATCCTGCATACCCTGCGCTGACACCAGGCTCGCCTGTCTGAGTTGAGCAGTGGTGGCACAGGAGAGAAACTGCTGCTCAGTGTGAGGTAAAAGTTGCCCCTCCTCCTCCAGCTACTGGTGTTTCCTGGTGCAGTGGTCTGGATCCCGTGCAGGGCTGCCCTGCATCTACGTCATGTCACCGCTGCCTCTGAGCTGCCCCGTGGGGCAGCAGTGGCAGTAGAGAGCAGATGCAGGGCAGCCCAGCATGGGCTCCAGATGGTTACAGCAGGAAGCACCAACAGCTGGAGGGGGAGTGGCCACTTTTACCCTATGCTGAGCAGCAGGTTGTCTCCCATGCCACCACTGCTCAGCCTGGGCCCCAGCACTGGCTCTGGGCTTGCCCATCTGGGCTAAGCAGCAGTGTCAGTGGTGGTGCCAGGAAAAAAGTGTTGCTTGGCGTGGGGGGAAAGCAGCCCCTCCCCCTTGCCACTATTGGGCAGTGTTTGGTGCAGCCACCCAGAGTCTGTGCTGCACCGGACTACCCTGTGGCTCCATCACTGCTGCCTCTAGGCTGCCTTGTGTCTGCTCCACACTATCAATGCTTCCATAGAGGACAGCCCAGAGGCAGTGGTGACAGAGCCGCAGGGCAGCCTGGCACAGCGTGGGGTGGTTGCATCAAAAACTGCTTGGCAGTCGTGAGGGGGAGGGGCCGCTTTCCCCCCACTCTGAAAAACAGTTTATGCCCAGCTGCTGCTGCCCCTGCTCAGCCCAGACTGGTGAACCCAGAGCAGGCACGGGGTGTACAGAGTTAGTGCTGCATGTACTGGTCCCTACCACTAATGCAGGGCTGGGGGACAGCAGCAGAGGCAGCCCGAAGGAGCTGCCCTAGCCATGCTGCATGTGCACATACCACAAACACCCCCACACACCCTTCCCTTCCACACATCCCCACAAATCCCCCATACTCACCCACATCCACACATACCTCCGCACCCCACATACACACACATCTACACACACACATCCCCCCATAAACCCCATACCTACCCACTCATACCCCACATACCCTTCCATACCCCTCCCCCACACTATACAAGAGTAAAACTTCATTTTGAGCTTTATGCAATCACTTCTGTATATAGAGTACAAACACATACAAATCAGATAAAATATTTTTTAAGTAAAATTAAAATATATTATTATGGCTGTTTGATTTTTAGTATATAATTCGTTTTCTTTCTGGTTTCTAAGATAGCAAACACCCTTCCCAAAGGAAGTACTTCCAGGGGCAAGGGGAGGTACTTCTGGTGGCAAAGTTCAGAGGTTAGGGGGCGGGACTTCCGGTCCCAAGATGGCAACTAGGGACAGGGCCACCCTTGTGGCCTTCGGCAGCTCACTAAAACTTAAGTGGCCCTCCAGCTGAAATAATTGCCCAACCCTGATTTAGCTCCTGTCAATTTCAAGGCTTGCAATAGGGGTTGTGAAACTTCCTAGCTCCCATAATTTTAAAGCCTTTTAATAGTTTCAGGGTTGCTCTACAAGTATATTAGTGGTAAGAGGAAAACTAAAGAAAATGTAGGCCTTTTGTTGAATGTGGAGGGCAGTCTAATAATGGATGATGCAGAGAAGGCTAAAGTAATTAATGCCTTTTTTACTTCATGAATAAAGTCAATTATCAGATGATGAGCACATTTGGCAGCAAGAACAGGGGAAGAGATAATTAGTCAGAAT
>NW_005842631.1:172434-181631 GCF_000455745.1 Alligator sinensis | reverse complement strand
AACAGGTTAGCATTTACTTGTCAAAGCTGAATGTTTTCAAGTTGGCAGGGCTGGAACATATTCATCTTGAAGTACTCAAGGAATTGGCTTAGACAACTGCAGAGCTCTTGGTTACTTTCTTTGAGAATTTATGGGTTAGTTCTTGTCTTAAAAAAAAAAAGTAAAAAGGAGGATCTAGGGAATTATAGACCAGTCAACTTCACGTTGATATTAAAAAAAAAGTATGGAACATGTCATCAAGCTCCTAAAGATTAACAATGTGCTGAGGAATAGCCAACATGAATTTATTAGAAACAAGTCATATTTGAGCAACATAAATTTTCTTCTATAATAAAATGATGGTCTTGTTACAAAAAAGCCAATAGCAAACTAGGTTGCTTAATACAAGGGTGATCAAAATCTGGCCCATGGAGCCAGGCTCCACACAAGTCTGGAAATCTGCCAGTGGTAGAGCAGTGGCAGTGTGAATCAGGGCCAGCCCACAATTTGGGGGGCCTCTGAAGAAGCTGGCAATGGCAGGGGGTGGGCGGGGCAGGGGTGAGTGGCTGAAGAAGCTAGTGGCAGCAGCAGCAGGGGTGGCAGCGAGTGGCTGAACATGAAGCCAGCATTGGCAGCGCAGGAAAGGATGGTGGGCGGCCAGACGCAGGGGACCCCTTAGTTGTGGGGCCCCCTGCGGCCGCAGGTTTAGCAGTATAGGACGGGCCAGCCCTGGTCTGAACTGTCACAGCCCCAGGTACTGGACTGTGCAGCATGTAGCTCTCTGGCTCCCCTTGCAGGTGCAAGCTGTCAGAGCAAAGTTCAGGGCACTTTTCCCCCTCTGACCTGTGAATATGAAGCATAGGTCACCTGTGGCTTGATGGAAGTGGCATCTGCCAGGGGTCTAGGAAATATGATGTATGAGGACATTTTGGAAGAATTAGGATTTCTAATCTAAAGAATAGAAGTCTAAAGGGACTTTTGGAAACAGTCTTCAAATAAAAAAGGGAAGTTATAAAAAAAGATAGTGACAAACTACTCTCAGTGGCCACAGGGAAGAGGACAAGAATTAATGCAACTAGGAAACCGCAACAAGGAAAATTTAGATTGGATATTAGGAAGAACTTTCTAACTATGAAGGTGGTTAAGCACTGGAACAAATTCCACAATCTAGAATTTGTGGAATCTCTATCCTTAAATGTTTTTAAAATCAGGTTAGAAAAACCTATGAAATGATTTAAACATGCTTAGTTAGTTTTTGTTTAGAGTGATTGTTATCCCAAAATTAACTTGTTTTTAGTTCTGAGTTGCATATGTATCCAGGTTACAGTCGTGAAACTGATTAGACCCCACTTTCCATGTTCAAATGGGAAAGGAACAGCCAATCCAAATGTCAGAGTAGTACAGAAAATTATTGATACTGAATATAAAAAGTTCTGATGTCTCATTATTGTGAGAATTATTATAAGAGGAGGAGGAAATGACAGTATTAAATTACTCCTTTGACAATTTATGATGATGGAAACTAAGTGGTATAAATGCATTCTGTTTCCATTGCAAATTTTAGCAGTTCAGTTTTTTAGTTATTTTATGCTTTTCAAGTTGTGGTACATGGCCAAGCATAAGAACACCAAGAGCTTTATAAACCGTCCAGTTTTTTCTATCTAACCATACCACTGGTAAGAAACAAATTTAAAATATAAAGCCAAAATTATTCTATTTAACTCTTATAATATTCATTATTATAATAGCCTGTATTTTGTGAAAGTCAGCACCCAAAAAAGCACAATTAAATGTGTGTCTATATTTTTTAGACAAGGAAATAGGGTCTTGTGCAAGTGCCATTTTAAGAATTAAGATGAACAAATGCTTGTTGGAACACTGAACATTTTCCAAATGTCAACAATACATTTCCTCCACCTGCCCAACCCATATCCTCTCTCAGATATATCTTCTCTATCCCATGCGCTCTCTCAGATGCTACCTGCATCTTACAATTAAGTAACAGACATTAAGTATAGTAATAAGTAGGAAGACTGAAGGTCTGAAACTCTCTGAAGTTGGAAAGCTGATAGGCAGACTGCATGTATGCATGCTTTATTCCACTGTTCTAGGGCACTGAAACAGATCAAAACTATGTATACAGTATATTGAAATAGCATTTCTTTATTATTTAAATTACATTATTGTCATTAGAAACTGTGTTGTGCCGCATGCAGTACTCCAAGCCCTTTTACAAAACTGCATTACTGATAGAGAACCATCATGTATAAATGAGGGACTGTGGGAACTGTGAGTAAGGGAGTATGTTTTGAGTAAGGGAGTATGTTCTGCATAAACATATGGAATAAGTTTGTATTCCTGTGGAGAGTATGATGATAATAAAGAGAGTATATATTGAGCCATCCTCAGGAAAATGTGCTGATGACATAAATATACTTAATACAGACTAGTTTCCCATGCATAATAATGTGAAGTCAGGGTTTAGGGGAATCTGTTGACAAGGTAAGCAGCATAAGCTGAAGGACAGAATTTTGAGACAGGAAGAA
This sequence comes from Alligator sinensis, assembly GCF_000455745.1. Lineage (NCBI taxonomy): Eukaryota > Metazoa > Chordata > Crocodylia > Alligatoridae > Alligator > Alligator sinensis. Next base: position 179,106 of record NW_005842631.1, on the reverse strand, counting down.
AATGCAGAAACTTCAAAAATATTGGGAAATTTGTCCTGAAATCTGTCTACTGTTTCATAAGCTATGGGCACATCTACACAAGACACTTTACTGTGCAGTAGAGCTAATTGCTGTGTAATAAGCATCACCGTATACATGTGCTGACCCTTACTGTGCAGTAATTTCTTTTATTTGGCAGTTAATTTGTTACCTGCAAATACAAGTAGTATATTAACTGATGGGTAATTACTGCGCAGTAGGGCAAGTGTAGACAGATGTCCAGGAGCAAATTTGCTCCTGGTCAGCTGGACAGCAGTGGGTGGGAGATTGTTCCCTGCTCCTAGAAGCTGCCTGCTGCCAGGGTAGGCTCTGCCACCAGTGCCTGGGCAGGGACAATGTCCCCCTGTCTCAGCAGCAGAGAGCTCCCAGCCCCCACTCCACAATCATGGAGCAGGGGTTGGGAAAAAACTCTCAGCACTGGGTTGGGAGTTGCCTACACTGGGAGAGTTCCCTACCCAGCCTGGAGCTGGCTGGGACCTGCCCCTGACTGGCACAGATCCTGACCAGCCCCGGGCTGCATGGGGAAGTCTGCATGCGCAGCTCAGAGGTGGTTGGGGACTGTTCCATCTCAGGCAGTCCCCAGTCAGCTCTTGGTTGCATGTACAGACTTCCCGGCACAGCCCAAGGCTGGCCAGGAACTATTCCAGTTAGGGGCAGGTCCCAGTCCCGCAGATTTTTTCCAGTCCCATGCCTCAATCAGGTGAACAAGTCACAGTGTTTGGAAGGAGCTGCAGGGGAGGGGCAGGTCCAAGCCCTCTACCCAAATCCACTGGTGCAGCAGCTAGCAACAAGCCCCTTGGCTGAGTAGGGATCCCTTCCCAGCTGGGGGCTCATTGCTAGCTGCCCCACTGATCAGGGCAGGGAGCTGGGACTTGCCCCTCCCCTGCAGCTCTTTCCAAGCCCCCTGTCCCAAATCGGGGAGCCAGGGCAGGGAGACATTATCCCCACCAGGGCTTCACCACTGGAGGCTGTCTTGGCAACAGGCAGCTCTTGCGGGTGGGAGCAATCTCCCAGCCACTGTCAAGAGCAGCAAGTCTTCTCCCACATCCCCACACATGTAGACTTGTGCCCAGGGTGGGCAAACCCACCCCACAGCAAGTGCACATATAGATGCGTCCGGTAAGTTATATACTTTCAAAACCTTACCTACCTCTGCCAATAAGCTTATTAGGGGAAGGAGAGAGGAAGAACAAATGATGAAATATCTAAGGAACAAAAAACGAGATCATTCTTTTGTTCACTGAGAGTTTTTAGTCATTATTGACTGAGAAAAGAGAAAACAGTGGAATGTACAAACTCCCCAGACCATTTGATCTCATTTGCATCTGATTTAGTTTTAATGGGATTAAATTAATCAAAAGAATTTACCCAGAATATCTGGAAATATTTTACTAACAGTGAGACCAAGAGATTCTCAGGGGCAGTGGTAGAAATCCCATTGTTTAATTTCTTTAAAATTGGGCTAAAAAAGCACCAGAAAATGCTAGGGAATGCTTCTGCACTGGCAGATCAATGAATGACATAACAAATTTTTCCAACCCCTGATTTCTGTTAGTCTGTGAATTCTCATCATTACTATTATTGTTGATAGAACAGGAACAAGTGATAGAAAATCCCTTCTTTGTGAATTCCTAATGAAGGAAATTAATAGATACTTTGACATGCAAGCTCATAGGTGTCACAACCCAGTGATTTTTTGTGCCTCGGCACTATGGAATTTCCTGGCCACATGAGAGCTCCTTTGCACAGCAGAGTGTTCTGCTGCAATTAAGAGCCTGCATGCAGGAGAGTTCCCACCAATTTGCAGTTTCCTTTGCAGGATGCATTTCTTCTTTGCAGCACAGAAATGCACGGTGCAAAGAGTTCCCGCTATACGGATGCAAATTTGTGCCCCGCTATTGGCCAGTGCTAAATTATTCACACGTGGCGGCTAGTAATTGGCTCGCTGGCCGTTTAAAATTCCGCGCGACTTCCGCCCAAGTTGAAGAGCTTTGAGCACGCTGCAGAGTGCCTCTGAAGTTATCTGACTTGCGGCTGCCGATCGATAGACTGATCACCTATCTATCTTTCTTCCCCTCGCCGAGCACAACCCCAGATGTCCCCCTTTCCCCGCCGGCTTCGAATTGCGGACGGATTAACTGGCTTGGGCCCCGCCAGCTGGAACAACTCGTGTGGTTGTTCCGACAACCGGACCACCTGCGTCGTGATTGCAAGCGGCGTGAGTAAAGTTTTTTGCAACCAATAAGTTGTGTCTGCCTCTCCATTCACCAGCCCGCCCTGACGTACGAGCGTAACTCGAGTCGGCCCTGGCCGTCTGAGACAATAGGTAACCCTTGCTCTTCAAAATAATAAAGTCTCATCAGGAGACTTGAGTCATCTTTTTATGGTAAATCAAAAGTTACACAACTGTCACCTTGAAAAGTACTTAACATTAACAACTATTTCTGACATGCATGGGTATTGTGGGTTTTCAGCAACTCTTGCCGCTGTTACGTTTCAAAAGCGAAGTTCTGAAAACCATAGTTCTCACCCTCCACCCCCAAGCCCCATTTATTATAAGCCTTGAATTTGGAGTCCTTTACTTATTCAGACACATACAGCACAGGTAGTAACATTAAAATCTTCTAATCTATGTTGCCAACTTGACAGGGAGGGACCATTCCTTCATGCATGAGGCTAATTTAGTTTCCATCTCTGGTTTTGCTAATAGCTAATTCTTGAAGCCAGTTTCACAACTGGAATTACATTAAGACCTGCAGCTCATTGCATGTAAAACCATCAGGTCACCTTTATATCCCAGCTTTCAAATACTTCCAGGACGGTTGGATCCTTTGTACTGACCTAGAATTAAATGACAATTTATTATTACTGTTTCCACTACCTGTTCCCTCCTCCTTTTCATCTTCTAATGTAGTTACTGGCATCTCTCTTTCTTCCTTCCTTATCCTTATGTTTCCATGTATTCTAACAAAGGCTTCATGTAAAAAACCACAGGATGTTTCAGTTCACCTGGATTTTGTCCAGATGATGGAATCTGTCATTAGGTCTCTATAAATTTGAACATAAAAACTCACACTATCCAGAGGTAAGGCATCATAACTATTCTAGCCCCCAACAAAACAAGGACTGATGAAGGTGCAGAGACCTCCCCTTGGGTTAGTAAATGCTGCCTCAGCATGGAAACCTCATAGTTATCCCTTGTTGCAACCCTGTCCCCATTGCTGCCTGATAGTTGCTAGGAGATGACAAAGGCTAACCAGGCAGTGCCCGCTGCCTTATCAGACCTTGCCAGTGGCATAGACCCACTGTGGCTGCTGTTAGGGCACTGGCAACACCTGGTGCAGTAGCAGTAGCTACTGGTAAAGTGCCAGCATAATTAAAGTTTAATGGTACCGGTCTTTTAAATACTGGGAGCTTTACATTTTAATGGTGCTGGTGCTTTCCCAGCCTCAGCTGCCGTTACTGCCGCCTCTGCTAGAATACCAACTGTTGCCAGTGCTCTAGCAGTGGTATGGCAGTGGGGCGCTCACCGCAGTGGACTGTGAAAAATCCATCCACTTTCCCTGGTGGGAGCTGGTGGGAACGTAAGAACTGCCATTTACTAGGTCAGACCATAGGCTCATCTTGACCAGTATCCTGTGTCACACAATGGCAGAGAGTGGATGCTGAAAGAGAAAGTGTAGAGCATATCACTAAGGTTTTTTCTACTGGTCCTCTCCCACTTACAGCCTTCAACATTTAGAGTCTAGGAAGTTCTGATTCAGAAACTGTACCCCTAACTCCCATGCTCAGTGACTACTAAAGCCCCTTTCCTCCAAGAATTTGTCTAATCCCCTTTTGAATATAGCTAAACTGTCAGCTTCCACACCTTGTGGCAATGAGCTCCACAATTTAATTACACATTGTCTGAAAAAGAACTTTTTGTTAAACTTACTACTTACTAGTTTCATTTTGTGACTCCTCGTTCTTGTATTGTGAGAGACAGTATGTCATAAATCCCTATTTACTATCCTTATTTACTATCCCATAAATCCCTATTTACTTTCTCTTTACCGTTTAATATTTTGTATACCCTTATCAAGTCCTTCCCTCAAACATCTCTTTTCTAATCTCTTTCCTTATATAGAAGCCCCTCCATACCACTAATCATCCTTGTTACCCTTCTCTGGACCTTCTATATCCATTTTGAGGTATTGGGGGGGGGAGGGGTAACAGGGTGCCACCTCCAGGACAGTCAAAAACCCCTGGCGACACCCCGGAGTCCCGCTTTTTCTGGCTCACTCTGGGAACAGTCTCCCCTTCACTCGCCTGCCACATCTTGATGTACCTTCTGGTTCTCAAAGGGCTTCCCAGATCTGGCCTCACTTCTAAGGACACCTGGAGGTGTAGAGCTCCTGCCTTAGGGGCTAATTGCATGGCTCCATACCATCCCTACACCATGTCTCATGTGTCACAGATTTCAAATTTCCAAAATGGATGAGACCCTTGTCCCAGAATTTCCAGGCCACTTGAGGCCTTTCTTTTCCCTTTTTGGGGGGTTTTAGCCTTTTTGGCTTCTGCCCCTCTACTCTGGCTGGTCCCGCATCCCTGGCCCAGTGCTCTAGGCCTGGCTTCTGGGCCCCAGGCCCGGTGTGGCTGTGCATTGTGCTCTCTGCCCACTCCAGGATCAACAACTACTCAGGCCTCGAGCCTGCCCCTGGAAGGGCTCACAGCTATCGCATGCCCCATGGGCACTGATGGGACCTCCTTATACTGCCCCTCACAATCTCAGCCCAAACCTCCACTTTAAACTGCAACATAAACACTAAGCCCTTGGGTTATAGCATAAGAATAAAAACAAAAGAGGCAGTGTGTCTGCTTACCAAGCATCTCTTTCTCTCTGGGCTGCTCTGTCCTGTCCCCCAGCCTGCAGAGCTGTTTTCTTCCAGTCTCCTGGGCATTCAGGAGCCCCACGGTCCACCACAGTCAGGCCTGGCCATCCGCTCTAGCTAGTTCAACCCAGGGCTTATATAGCTCTGGACTGAGCTTTCTCCAGATCATGATAGCCCCAGTCAGCATACTGGCCCACACGGCTACCCTTTAACCCCTGCTCTGCCACCAGGCTGTGCTCTGAAGACTCCGTCCTTTAAGAGGACTCCCTGCTTTCTAGCAACAGGGCTAAGTTAGGGAACGGTTCCCTGTTACAGGGGACCAAAACTGGGCATGGTGTTCAAGGTGTGGATGCAGCATGGATTTATAAGTGGGCATAATGATACTTTCCATGTTGTTTATACTTCCCTTAATAATCCCTAACATTTTGTTTGCCTTTGTTGATGGCTGCTGAACACTAAGTCGATGTTTTTAGCAAATTGTATGCAGTGACTCCCAGATTTCTTTCCTGTGTCATAACAACTAATGTACAACCCATCATAATATAGGTATAGTTTGTATTCTTTTTGCCCAGGTGCATCACTGTACACTTAGCTACATTAAATTACATCTGCCATTTAGTTGTCCGTTTGCTCGATCATGCCATAGCCTTCTGTAGTTCCTCACAGTTGCCTTGGTCTTTGCCACTTTGAATAATGTTGTGCCATCCACAAATTTGGCCACCTTGCCACTTTGCCCCTTTTCAAGATCATTTTTGAATATGTTAAACAGCACTGGTCCCAACACAGATCCCTGAGTGATTTCACTGTTTACTTCTGTTCATCCCAAAAACTGACCAATTATACTCACTTTGTTTTCTACCTTTAAGCCAATTTCTAATCCACAAATGGATTTTCCTTGTAATCCTATGACTAGCATAACTTCATTAAGAGACTCTGATGGGCAAACTTAATCAAAGGCTTTTTGGAAGTCCAGATACACTATGTCAGTTGGATCACCCTGATCCAGCTTCTTACTGACACTAAAGTTAGATTGGTGAGACATGATTTTCCTTTGACAAAACCACATTGATTCTTCCCTAGCTAGTCATGTTCATTTATGTAGTGAACAATTCTTTTTTTTATTATTATTTCTACCAGTTTTTCAGGAGAAGTTATACTCACTGGGAGAGTAGAGGCTATGTGATACTGTGGGTTCAAGGGATGCATGGTAACGTGTATGTACCAATACAGACTTTACAGATGATGTTACAAAACGCCCTGCTACAGAGAAGTTCCTCCTTTAAAATGGAGCTCCTTTTGTGGCAAATCTGCTATTTTTTGTTAGTGCAAAGCAGCTGAACATGTGGCCTCTAGCTGTTTGTCCCGCTAAACTCGCATGTAAAGTGGGACAAAAGTAATGTCTGCCATAGCTCTAGGCAACTGACTTGGCAAGCACCTTTATTAGTAGAGACATCACCAGATCTATGATGCGAGTATAACAAAGATTTCCCCAGGCTGTAAGGCTATAACCCAAGAAGATACTGTTCAGTCTTGTCAGGCATGAATATAATTCTCTTTACAGATATATTGGCACAGAACCTCAGCTAATATAAATCAAGAGAGCTCTACTGATTTCAGGGGATCTCTTTGAAGCTGAGAACCTGGCCAATTTGTATCTTAGCTATGACCATAACTATATATAGACTTGTCTTATATATTAAGAACACTTTTTATTTTTCCTCTCATTAAATCATAATAGTTTGAATTAAAATGCATCCTTTCA
>NW_005842631.1:153404-172403 GCF_000455745.1 Alligator sinensis | reverse complement strand
CTGAACCTGGATACATCAGATTACTTTAAATACCATTACATCTAATTTTACAACAGTGCTTTTTATTATTTCTCATTTCTCCAGGTTGGGAGAGTCTGATTTTGTTTTGGGACTTGGTAATGGGATACTACATTTCTCATTTCTAGGTCATTAGTTCAAATCTGGCCTGGTCAATAGTAACTGGAAGCTGTTGATTGTTATTTGCTTTTGCTTTTTCATTATTGGTATTCATTTTATGGTGCTTGTTGTAGCATTGTAAGTATAAATTGAAATTATTCAATATATTATTGAGAGAGTCTACACTGTTCTGACCTGCTTCCAGGAGGTTTGGCTATGTGACGTTCCATGTGAAAAGTAGTGTTGCTACCTTCATAAGATAGGTCAACTCCCGTGGACAGCATGTGCTTCACAAAAAACATCACCACTGTTGGTTTCCTTCATATCAGTCTAGTAGGCAAAGAGTGACTGTGTAAGAAGACTGCACTGCATTTTTCTTCTGTCATGGTTGAGACAAATTATGTATGGATGATGTGGGAGCTTCTATGGATAATTCTGGAGATTGTAATCCCCTGCAGTACAGCACTTTCCACAAGTACTAACTGCACTTCCCAAATAAACAAATGAAGAGGAATGACAATTGCCATCTGTTGGCTTCCTGAATTACTTGAATCTTGTTTGTTCTTCCTCTTAAGCTTACTCTTAGACAAAAACCAAACCAAACCAAGAAGACCATATAATAAGCAATATGATTTGTGTACACTGTGAGGCCTGTTAGGCTTGTTACTATTAATATATTGCCACTTCTATTTTTAATCTATGGGAGCATTCAATCAGAAATCAGTACTGTAACACATTTTTACTAGTTCATTTTGTTACATGTGCATTAAAAGAAAATCTAAATAATAAAATGCTGGAAGGTGTAAATAAAAGCTTACAGGTGGCCCAGGTAAATATGCTCTATCTCAAATATATCAATCACCACACACAGAGCTCTACATTTCCTTAATTTACAAATTTGCATCCCAAATTATTATTCTGTTCCTAAATCAAGTATTACTAGGGTCTCCCTAAAGCTATTCTCTTCTGTATGGTAAACAGGCTGTTTTGAATCCTAAATCCTGTGGCAGGGAGTGGGCAACACATCAACCATTCCAGAAAGGGGCATAGTCTCAGAACTACCAACTGAGTAAGGTTGTGTCCAGGTTATTTAAAAAACTGTCCTTTAATGCATCCTTACCCACCCCCCACCAGAATGTGACAGAGAAATCAGGCCATCCCAAATTGGTGTCAGAAAAAGCAAAAAAAGCTGACAGTACTTTGCATACAATAAAAAAGGGAAAAAAGGGTGAGGCAGGCATCTAGAGAAACTATTATCCAGCTTAATACAGCAGGGACTTGAAATCCTCTTCGACTGACAGATTTTCTGGCAATAAGTTGCACTATTAGAATTAATAGCCCGTAAGTGAGATATTAGCCTGAATGGAAAAATATTTTCCTTGGAACATAACTGCTTTGTATAATTCCAATGTTCAGCAGATGCATCTCCTGAAAACAAATGGCAAGTAATTTGTGATACCTTTAAAATTATTATAAAAGATTACTTTAGTATTCAAAGTCATGCCATCCAGCTTTAACTTCATCCTGATTCAAAAATACTTTTGACTCCATTTGCCATTCTATTTACATAAGTTGTTTAAAGTTTTATCTCTTGTGAATTATAGCTGTGACCTCAGGCATGGGAAAAATAGTCACTTTATCATTTCTCTCTCTCTCTCTCTCTTTTTAAACTAGTGTTGTTTTCATTTGAAGTACTGTTGTTCAGCCAAGAGTGATTCAGAGAGTGATTCAGATCCAGAGTGACTCCCACTGGCATTTCAGTGGTAGGACTAATTTGGATTTCTTAAAAATTAATTGCAATACATCATTCTGTAGTGATGCTTTTGGCTTTAATGGAGTTGCTTGTTTAATTGAGGTTAAATTGTGGGTTTAGGGGAAGCAGGGTGAGACAATGGGGAGGAGATTTGAGTCGATAAGGATTGGTGAAAAAAAAATACAAGGGAATAAGTCTACAAAGCTAATTTTTTTCCAGAGACTGTAGAAAACAAAGAATATTTTAACTAAGTTACATGAAAATTACTTATAGCAGTCACCCCTTGATAAGAAGATGACAGTCTCCTAGGAAATAGGATAGTCATTGGTGAATTCATAGATGACTGAGGAGGCCAATCCAAGATCCACATGTCCAGGTCCCCCTCTGGTCTGGCTCGGCAACAGTTCTCTGGTGTCCTTGTTGGGGCCCGCCGGATCAGTGAGGATGCTCCTTATTGTCCGGGCTGCAACTACTTCCTCTCCATCAGCTGTCACCACCCACTGGAGCTCCAGATGCCATTTTATGGTGTCATCCTCGGTGTGCCCTCCCATACACAGGAAGGGAACTTTTAAAGCAGAGTAGCAGACCTGTGCACGCCTCTGCTTCTGGGGCTCAGCTGGCTGTGGGTAAGTAATGCTGACCCTCAGCCCTTCCCAGGCTTTGATCACCCATCAGCTGGGGGTTGTTGGGGAATTGACGTTACTCCTGGAGCCCCCCGGGAGCTGCATCACCTCATGTGGCAACATATATGGTGAATCCAGATGGAACCCTCTCAGAAATGAAATGTGGAAGAGCTGCAATATAGACCATGCAAAAAATGCTGAAGTACTCAATGCCTTTTTCACCTCAGTCTGCATAGGCAAGGTCAGCTCCCAGGCTACTGGACTTGGGAGCACAGTTTGGGGAGGAGTTGAGCAGCCAAAAGTGGTGAAATAATGGGTTAGGGACTATTTAGAAAAGCTGGATATGTACAAGTCCATGGGGCTGGATGCAATGCACCCAAGGGTGCTGAGGGGGTCGGCGGATGTGATTGCAGAGCCGCAGGCCATTATCTCTGAAAATTTGTGGGAGACGGCCTGGATGATTTGAAAAGGGCAGATATAGTGTCTATCTTTAAGAAGGGGAAGAAGGAGGATCTGGGGAACTACAGACAGCTTCACCTCACTCCATGGAAAAATAATGGAGCAGGTTCTCAAGGAATCCATTTCTAAGCACTTGGAAGACAAGATGATTAGGAACCGTCAGTACACATTGACCAAGAGAAAGATATGTCTGACCAACCTGATTGCCTTCTGTGATTAGATGACTAGATCTGTGGATGCGGGGAGAAAAGTGGACATGATATACCTTGACTTTAGTAAGATTTTTTATATGGTTTCCCACAACATTCTTAAGGGCAAGTTAAGGAAGTACAGGCTGAATTAATGGTCTGTAAGGTGGATAGAAAACTGGCTGGATCATCAGGTTCAAAGGGCTCAATGGCTCAATATCTAGTTGGCAGCTGGTCTTGCATGGAGTGCCCAAGAGGTCAGTACTTGGGCCAGTTTTGTTCTATATCTTCATCAATGGCCTGGAAGATAGGATGGAGTACACCCTCAGCAAATTTGCATATGACACCAAGCTGCAGAGAACAGTAGACATGTTGGAGGGTAGGGCTAGGATTCAGACAGACCTCAATAAATTGGAGGATTGGATCAAAAGAAACCTCATGATGTTCAATAAGGTCAAGTGCAAAGTCCTGCACTTAAGACAGAACAATCCCATGCACGGTTACAGGCTACAGACTGACTGGCTCAACAGCAGCCCCTCCTAAAAAGACCCTGAATATGAGCCAACAGCATGCTTCTGTTGTGATAGGCAGGCAAAGTTCTTTGGGTAAATGTGATATCTTTTATTAGACCAACTAAATAGTTGGAAAAAATGTTCTTTGCAAGCTTTTGGGCACAAACACCCTTCTTCAGGCATAGGGAGAGTCTGCTGCCTGAAGAAAGGTGTTTGTGCCTGAAAGCTTGCAAAGAACAATGTTTCCAATTATTTAGTTGGTCTAATAAAAGATATCATATTTACCCAAAGAACCTTGTCTGCCTATGTCCTTAGACCAACATGGCTAAAACCAAGACCTTCAGAAGAAGGCTAATGGCACATTGGACTGCATTAGTAGTAGTGCTGCCAGAAGATGAAGGGAAATGATTGTTCCCCTCTTTCAGCACCGGTGAGGCCACATCTGGAATACTTTGTCCAGTTTTGGGCCCCCACTACAGAAAGGTTGTGGTCAAGTTGGAGAAAGTCCAGTGGAGGGCAATGAAAATGGTTAGGGGTGGGTCACATGAGTTATGACAAGAGGCTGAGGGAACTGGGCTTATTTAGTCTGGAGAAGACTGAGTGGGAATATAATAGCAGCTTTCAGCTACCTGAAGGATGGTTCCAAAGAGGATGGAGCTAGACTGTTTTTAGTGGTGGCAGCTGGCAACAAGGAGCAATGGTCTCAAGTTGCAGCAAGGCAAGTTTAGGTTAGATATTAGGAAAAACTTTCTCACTAGGAGGATAGTAAAGCACTGGAACAGGTTATCCAGCAAAGTCGTAGAATCTCCACCCTTGGAGGCATTTAAGACCCAGCTAGACAAAGCCTTGGCTGGGATCATATAGTTGGGGAAGGTCCTCCTTTGAGCAAGGGGTGGGACTAGATGACCTTCTGAGGTCCCTTCCAACCCTAACTTTCTATGATTCTACAGATGGAAAAGAGCGTTGCTGCAGTCATACCTCCTGGTTTCATTCCAGTTCTAATAGTGAAGGGTTCCATGAGTCATTGCTTAGGATGGTTGCTGTCATGTTGTCGTGATTTTGGTAGGCATCCAAATCTCACCAGGATTTTCCACAGGGCTGTTCTGTTGATTGAATACAAGGCCTTAGTCAGGTCAGTGAAGGCCATGTAAAGATCTTGGTGTTGGTTATAGCACTTTTCCTGTATCTATCTATCAACAGAGATTGTATCTACCGTTCCTCTGAGTGGTCTAAAACCATATTGGGAGACAGGTAGAATCCCCTCAGCAAGGAAAATGAGTTTATTGATGAGCATGAACACATGGGTGAGAATCTTCCCAGCTATGGACAGGAATGCAATACCATAATAGTTACAATCCAATTTATCTCTTTTCTTGAATATGGTAATGCTTGTGGTATCTCTCAAGTCACTGAGAATCTGTTCATGTTTCCAGTTTTTCATAACAATAACATGTAATTGGTGATAGCGCTTTTTTTCCATCTTGCTTAAATATTTAAGCTAGTATTCAATTAGGACCACATGCTTTGTTGTTTTTCACCTGCTTAATAGCTTTCAAGGCCTCTTGCTATGTTGGTGGATCTGCAAGGTAGTCCTTAATTGGTGTTGTGGAATGGCTTCAACAGTATTATCTTCAACATTAGAATCTCAATTCAGGAGCTCTTGAAGGTACTCCTTCCATTGTGCATACATAGTGGAGTTGTCTTTAAGCAGTGTTCTTCCATCCTTGAACCTTCAGAGGAACCTTGTGTCCTTGGCCCAGATATAACTTTGGTCGCAATGAAGAAATTATATTGTGGCTATCAGAAAACTTTTGAATCTCTGTTGTTTTGTCCTCCCACCACTTGTTCTTTCACTCTTGAATTTTCTTCTGGGTTTCAGCTTTAATGCTTCAACAAGTGTTTTGCTTCCATTTGAAATTGATGTAATTTTGGCAACCTTTGAAGGCTCTCCTTTTTCTGTCAATGAGAGCTTATATTTCTGTATCATTCTCATCAAACCAGTTCCAATGTTTCTTTGTGGAGAACCCTAGAGAGTCGTTGAATGCCTCATGGATGCCTTTCATTAGACTTTCTCAGTGATCAATGGTGTTAAAATCATCAGGGAAGTCGGAGAATTTCTCACACAGGCACTGCTATAGATGGTTGCTTTTAGCAGGGTCTTTCAAGCACTCAATATCAAACCGCTTCCTTGGTTGCTTCTTTTGTTTATGATGTCTTGGGTATGGACCTGATGGAGAACATCAAACAATGATTTATTCAACAGTTGTCTGTGCTGGTCACAAATCTGGTGATACAGGCATTGTGATAGTCCTGGGCACACACTGTGATGTAGTCAATCAGGTTGTGAGTGGCCATGCATCAATAATGTCTTTTATTTGTTGTTTTAGTGGAATAAAGATCTTGTGATAATGAGATGATGTTCTTAACACTTGCTCAGGAAAATTCCATTTGACTTGAATTTCCTGACTTCTTCCTTTCCATAGCTCAGAGTCTTTCCCCAATTCAGCGCCAAAAAGAATTATCTTCTTTGGGGACAGATGCCAGAAGCTGATTGAATTTAGAATAGAATTCTTCTTTTGTTTTGTTATATGTATCAAAGGTCAGGGTTTATGCACTGATGACTCTTGCATATTGTCAGTTGAAGACAAAGGATCATGAGACTCTCATTGATGCCAACTGGACATTCCGACATCTGAATAACAATCTTGGTCAGGATAGCAAAACCGACTCCATGGGTATGTCTGTCTTTGTGCTCTGTGAGCTGCCTCTCTTTTGCATACCTCTTCTCTCACTAAGTGCACTAATGCCAGTATCACATCATGCAAGTTCTTTGGCCACAAGTGCTGCCCTTCACTCTGGCAGGTCACTGCTAGTGTTGTCCATCAGGGTACAGACATTCCAGGTTGCAAACTTCATTACTTGCTTTGTATAGCTAATAGAGTGATCCCAGTGGATGTGGTTTTCCAGTCAGGTGAAATGAGGCAGATTGTTTAGTGCACCTTTTCTAGCCTTCTCCACATACAGGGTGAGCAGGTGGATCCTAAATAGGGCTGTTCAGTCATGATTGCTGTTGTCAAGTTGCACACCTGTCTCAGCTCCAAGTACAAAATGACCATCATACGGTCATCACCTCCAGGTAGGTCTGTCACTAGGGACTTCTGGTAATTGCTAGCACCTGCCTCTCTCTGCTTGCCCATTGCTGTAGGACTTACTTTTGAAGGAACACACCTGTGCATGTCTTCTTGTACTGTGGGATGTTGTTGTGCATTAGCAACCACTTGATACTTTGCAGGAAGCAAACTTTAATCCAAGGATTGGCAGTTTCTGTTCTGATACAGCCTTCATTTGCAACTGTTGTGAAATATCCTTGCTTCATCCACTTGCTCTGCCATTGAGGACTTTTACTTACTTTTTTGAATTATACTTATTCTGGAAACCTCATTTTTTATATTGCCACCAGGGGTGACCCTACCAGGAGTATGGGCCTTGTTACACATTAATTTTACGTGGCTTCTGGAGCTCTTAACCCCTGGATTGTCCGCTCATTAACACCTAAAACTAGTTTTAAGTACTCTGTAGGCAGCTTAAAGTTATGCCAATCCAGTTTAGGTTTATGTCTGATCCGTGTTACCCACTTTGTGTTACGCTAATATGTAGCCACTCTAAGCTACAGCCTACCTACCCCCCGCCCTGCTGGCTTGGATCAGGCCCACTGCCCGCTTCCCTCCCCCACTCTCCCTAGCACTCCAGATCCCTGGTTGCTTGTGTCTGTCTGCTCTATCTGTTCCAGGGGAGCAGACAGGGGACAGTTAACCTGACTGTCTGACCACTGTTGCCACTGCTGTTGCTGTTGCTCTCTAGGCCAGGCTCAGCCCAGAGAAAAGCAGCAGCCTAGCAGCCACAGTGGCAGGGAGTGGGAGGCAGGCTAATCCTCCCCTGCCTACTCACCTAGGAAAGATAGCACAGGCAGCCACAAGTAATCAGGCCAGGGGGAGCCCCAAGGGGCCCAGGGGAAGCCCAGAATGGGAGGAGGGGATTCTTATTTATCAGTCCTCCAGGCCTCTGTTGGCCTCAACATGTAACTGCTCCAAACTCGAGCTTGCAAGAACACCGATCAACATTTGTGCAGCTCACAGTGTGAGACCCTACAAAACTCCAAACAACATTGCTTTCAACATCATTTGTAGCACACAAGCCTCTCCGCTGTTTCAAGGTTGCAGTCCATGTAAGGATGAAAATAAATGAAATACCATATATGTGTACCATATTTAATATTATCCAAGAGACATGCATTGTTGCAGTATGTTAGAAGGCAATATTTTTACTGCTTTTTTAAAAAAGGGAGAGGTGTGGCTTTCCCCTATTTACCTCAATAGTTACAGGAAGTGCAAGCAAGTCCTTCTGATAGATCAGTACCTTTCCTATCAGGATAATGCAAAGGGTCTAATGAGTTTGAGCACATGTGAAATTAGCTTTTCTTGTGATCTCCTCTTAAAAGTTAACTAATAACTCTTTTGTTACTCTAGTGACATTTTCTTTCCCCAAATAGAGGGACACTAGGAGGGATTCAATTTTATCAGTGTAATGCCAAAATACTATACTGGTATTTGCTCTGTGCACGTGTGTGTGTGTGCATACATGCATATGTGCATGTGCGCACACAACAGGAACATCCACAGTCAGCCTCTGAATGATTTGGATTCTCTCAGAGGCGAAGGACCCCTGACTAGGTCAGTGAATGGAATAGAATTCCTGCCTAGGGAAAACGAAAAGCAGTCTGTCTGGAGGAAATCAGTCACATGAGCAGCAGAAGGGAGCTGCATCTATATTCTCTTTCTGTATGAAATTTGTGTTTTGCTGGTACTGAATTTGTGTCTGCATGGTCATTCCTGAGACTTGCCTGCTTGTTCTAATGCATCAAGAAGCAGACCACAGCAATACAGTTTGAGAGAGAAGAGTATCTGGAACTGAAAACCGGATCCTGTGTGTCAGCGATCTGGTTTGTTTACAGATGAAGGGCAGTTGTATCCCAAATTGAAAGTATTTGCCAGAGGCTGGGGAAACTGCTTTAGTAAGATTTGATTCACCTGTTTTAGATACTGCTTGAAGCTACCTGTTTTGAGTTGACCTGAAAGTAGAAAAAAAAACTTGTGGAAACAATGCCCTGATGTAAACTATTCTGTTGCTTAAGATAGTCCCACAAAAAAGTGGAGGGGCAAAGAACTTTTCAGGTTTATTTAAAAAAAAAAAAAAAGGCAAGAAGAAGAGCCTGAACACACACAAAGCTTAATGGGAAACCTCTCCAGATAACTGTTTCCTTTTTGTATTCAAATTACAACAGCAACACAATATTTATTACATCTGAAATGTGCACTAATTGAAATCCATTGGTTTCCATTGTGTGCAACACTGGCATTCATCACAGTTGTTGATCATATATTCATGCACAGTACAAGTCTCCTTGCTTAATTGCTTTATTAGATGCCAGTGTTGGAGATAACTGTCTTTCCTGTGTTAAGTACCCATAGCATGTATTCAATATATATTTAATGATTGTATTTTACATTTTTTATTCAAGTTTGCTTGCCTTTGGGACTGTATTATAACTTGCAAATCAGTGAAATGATGACTTGCAGGAAGAAAAGGCCCAGCAACTAAGAGAGAAGTGGGTTTTTAATTCAACTGTTTAAGTCTCCTATTGTGTTGTTCGTTTCTAATAACACTTTAAATTCAATGGATAGTTAACATTTCAGATAACAGAGGTCTTCCTTAAAACAGTATTCAAGCTTTTGGTAACCTCTTGCTTAATTTTTTTAAAAGTCATGACCCATAAAATCACTAGTTATAATGATGACAAACTGATATAATGTATTTGTCTTTATATTACAAGAGACTGAGATGGAGTCAAGGGTAAGAAGGTATGGGAAATGAGGGAGACAGATGTTCTCTGTTTTTTATTTTCAATGCCTTGCACTCATTCACAGTTGCAGTCTACCTGGGGAAGAAGTCCTGCTCTAGATATCTGGGGGATCCAACAAAAAAAAAGACTTGGTATCTTTTATATTTCTAAGGTAAAAATTAACCATAGTTAAACACTCATTTCCTGTTTTTAATAAAAACCTTTTAGGCCTTCATTTATACATCATTAGGAAGCAAATGAATTATAATCCCAATTTTTAATAAATCCTTTGAAGCTTTGCTAATGCTTTTCTACAGAGAGCAAGCATTAGCCACATAAAAAACCAAGTTCAAAAACAATTTTCAAGAGCAGTTGTAGCAAAGAGGAATTGGATGGGCATTAAGTACCAACTACTTGGTTCAACTGTTCAGTTTAATAGATATTCTTAGTTGCCCAAATGGCTGATTAATGACCTTTTTTCACTACCTCTGTCCCTTACAGCTAACTCAGATCATAGCCTGTGAATAACCGAACTTGTAGAGAAGAACACATTAATAGCAATGTAATTGATTTTTCAATTTGATTTTAATTTAGTTATGCTACAGCTGATAGGACCAGAAGCAGAAGGCATGAATTTAAGAAATGCTCAGTCCCACAAACTTTTAAGTATGGATGCATCTTCACTCATATGGGTGCAACTTCATTCACACGACTTTATATAAGTCGTCACACTTTCGTACAGACTATGCCTAATTTCTGTTGCATGTGGCTAAGAGGATAAATCAAGGCTGTTTTCTGTAGGACCCTAGCTTCATCTGTTATAGAATCTGGAAGCTGTGGAATGAATGAAGCAAGGGACTTCAGGAAGGGATGGTCTTGTGGTTAAAGCAGTTGAAAGCTACCCCAGAAAACTGGATTCTACCCCTGCTTCTGCTGGAGTTTCTAGGTAATGCTGGGCAAGTCATTAAACCAGACTTGTTAGAGGTGGTAAGTAATTGTATGCTTCTTATTTTCTGGGGGTCTGATTTGCAGAAGTATTGAGCATTCACAGCTGCAATTGAAGACAATGTAATTTGTGCTTTAAAATACAGTGCTGTGCACTGGTAAGTATTTTTTAAAAACAGGTCTTAAGTATTACAAGTTGGACACCCCAAATTATTAGATCTTTTTGATCACAACCTCTGTGCCTCAGTTCCCATCTCTCATAAGGGGATAGTAACATCTCACATAGGTCTTGTGAAAAAATAATAAGGTTTATAAATTCAGTTGGTATAGATCTGAGCACTATAAAAGCAAGCCCAAGAGGAAGTTTGATAGAGCAGGCTCCTTGCCCATACCTCTCTGCCCATCCAGTGCAATTCCTCCTAGTAGGCCCTGTCTTCTTGTTATATCCATCTCCCTCTCTCTGTTGGAGTGCTTTCCAGTCCCAGTCTCCTTGCTCTGCTTGTCTCAGTCTCCTCTCTCAGCTTCTCATCTCGAAAGTTTTTTCCCACCTACTAACTCCATCTCTTGTTCTCAAACCTAGCTCTCTCCTTGGACCCCAGATCTCCCATGAAAAGATGGAGGTTTGGCTTTTGTTCTCTCTGTATTTAAATCAGAAAGAGTCCTCCCTGCTGCCTGCAACTATCATTAAGAACATGGGAAAACCAGACTTCCTGTTCCTATTTCTACAGCCAGTCCCCACTGAGACTGAAGAAGTTACATTGTAATGTCTGGATTCCCCCTTGTTTCCTGGAGCTTCAGTGTATAGAGTTGTGCATTCAGCACTATAAGCTATGAGAGGCTTGACCGGGCTTGGTGAGGTTGGAATGTGGAGAGTTTAGAGGTGAAGCTCTAGTTAGTTTCTACTGAGTAGATACAGACTTTGATTTCTCAAAGGTTTCTCACTTACCAGGTTTAGGCAGAATGTCCCAGGGATGGTACCCAGTGTAGCCGCTGCAAAATTTTTCAAAGAAAAGGTCCCCAGATTATTTTTTTTACTAAGGAGAACTTATTGTAGCTGTAGACTTATTCTGGGAAGCAATGGAAAATAGCATCTTAAAACAGCAGTATGAGGCAATCTTAATAATGGGCAGTTCTACCAGCTTCACCTTTAGTACTGAAAGACTCAAGGTCAAATGTCCTGCCAAGGTTAGTAACCCACAGAGCTATCCTGGTTTAAAACATGCCAGGTTTTACAGTCAGTGGCACATGATGATGGTAGCATTAAATTTGCACACTTTTTACTTCTTGGCCCAAGTGGCTGGGTACCCATTTAAAGCTGGCTTGATTGGTGGGCAGTATTTTATACGCATGCAGATCAGGGCTCAAATTCACATCTCTGACCCAAAGCAGGATGCCTTAGCTGCTCTGCAACTATACCCCAAATGAAAAGAGCCCTAATTAAATTTAATAGTACCCAAAGAGAGGCCTGCAGTCTTGGAGCATCAAAATTGGGAAGCAGAAAGCGGTAGAACGTTAAGAGCAGTCAAAATACTTGCAACTGGATATAATTTATTAACAGTACCACAGGAACAAATTGGTGTCATTTCTCATAGATGCAGTATTTGATTGTTGCAGATAAATATGAGTAATTACTGCTATTTTGACAATATTGGGTCATATTTCTCCATTGCAGACACTTAATTAAATGGATAGACATCACGTTGATTTGAAAATGGAAACGTATTATATTTAGTCATTTTAGGCACTGTTTATGATCTTGTTATCATGTAAATGTTCTCATCAATAACAGACGTATCAACAATAATTACACTAGACAAAGCTGCTAACACTCTTGTCAATACTAGCTTCATGCCAGGAAAAGAAGAAAAGCTGACTTTCCTGTGATAAAACAGGCAATAAAAATATCTGGAATGTTTTTCACATTTAAAATACTTGTTATCAAAACTCTTGTTTCTGCTAGCGATTTTATTTTGGTAAAGCGAGCTTATCATACTGAGGGTGTTACAAAACTTTTGTAGTTACCAGGATCAAATGAAGATTACCAACTTTTTAATTGGGAGAAAAATTTCAGCAACTATTGCAGTTTAGGAAGATATCAATATGTACTTAATTTGTGCTGATATTCTCCTACAGACTGACACGCAGAATTGCCTTATCAGAACACAAACTATTATTAAATCATTTAACCTGTGTTTTTTCCCCCAAGTGTTTTAGAAAAACGTTATTTGTCTTTGTAAAAATAATTTGTTATATGAGGATGCCCTCTTGTGGAAGTTTCCAGCATAAAGTCTTATTATTTTCAACATTGGCTGTGTCTCTGGGCCTTGTTGCACGTTAATTTTAGGTGGCTTCGGGAGCTCTTAACCCTTTATCCATTCATCAACACCTGAAACTAGTTTTAAGCACTCTGTAGGCAGCTTAAAGTTACACCACTCCAGCCTAGGTTTATCTCTGATCTGTGTTACCCAGCTTGTGCTCCATTAATGTGTGGCTATTCCCCGCAGATAAGCCACCCAAGATGCAGTCTTCCAGCATCCCAGGATCCGGTGCCCCCTCCCCCACCAACTTGTTCTGTGTGGACAAACTTTCTACCTCCTGACCTCTACTGCCTGGGGCGTGTTTCTGGCACCAAGTCCCTAGGGGTGTTACTTTCCCACCACTGTGGTACAACCCTGTGCAAGCAGGCTGGAGAGCACTAGCTAGCCAGGTCATAGGGTACAGATGAGTCTGGGAGTGGGTTTAGAGGGGGAGGAGGAGAGTGTAATGGGGAACCCTAACCCTGTAACAGAGAGGAGAGGACCAGGCAAGGGAAAGCAGCAGGGTCCCTTTAAAGTTGGAACTTTTGTAGTCTGAGGCAAAGGGTTGGCTGCCTACAAGGAGGGAAGTGCCAAGAGGTGCCAAGACACTAGAAAAGCCAGAAAAACACCAAGTGGTGAGCAGGGGAGTAAGCTGCCAGCTGCAAGTAAGGGCAAAAATCCCTTGAAGAGGCACAGCTGGCTCAGCTGGGAGTGATGCTCACCCCCTGCTGGCCCCCACCTTTTTGTTTTGCAAAGTCTAGCTTGCAGCTAGTTAGAAGAAATGATAGCAAGAAGGGAATTGGCAGCAGTTATGCGACTGAAGGGTGGGGGGCTATTTGGGATATAAGCTCTTTATCAAGGCAAAGGTAGGGGGACTTGGCCCTGCAGCAGAGAAGGATAGAGTCCTCCAGGGAGACAAGGATGTATGTAAGCTCAGCAAGAGGGGCTGCAGCTTAAGAGGAGTTTCTGATGATGGAAAGGGAGTGCGTGCGTGCATGGGAAACACTAAGGACTTTTTATGTGAATACAGGAAGGATCCTGGCGGAGTTGGTACATCAGGAAGACTAAGGACTGTTTACCTTAACCCAGGAATAGTACTGGGGAAGAAGTGCATCCAGAGGATTGGGGACTGTTTACGTTGGCTCAGGAGGGCCCTGGGTAGGTGGGTGCATGCAACGGACTGTTTATGTTGACCTAATAGGAGTTTGTTTTGCTTTTTTTTTTCTCTGGTCACTTGTTGGTAACACCTGATGGACTGGGGCAGCTGTGAGAGGAGGTACAGAAGTTGCAGAACAAAGTGCTCCACACCCTATGAATTTTCCCCTGTGATTTCTGTTTGTTTGTTTTTAACTCTTTCTTAAAGGGTAGTGGTCTTGGAGAGGGAGGTAGGTGGCTGCCTCCACCAAGCAGAGGCCCAGAAAAGGGTCAAAGCCCTGGATGGGCTGGCCCTGACTGAAGTTAGGTGATCAGGGACCCAACAGGGTTGAAGTCCCACCCAAAGGGTAGAGGGAGAGATCGAAGGAGAAAAGGGCATCCCTGCACTACTCAGGCAGGTCAGTAGCTGGTGAAGGAGGAAGGGAGGCAAGGCTCCCTTGACTAGACACAGAGATAGTGTTGCATCACTTCCATCTGTGTTTGCCTCCGTAGCCTATATGGCCAGGTACTGATTTATAGCTGAGTGAACTGAGACAACCTGTGGTGTAAGTCCAGAGCAAGGCTTGAACTTGGGATTCTCAGCTAGCAGCTCATAGGCTGCATCTGTCCAAAACGAGTTAAACTGTGGCCCCCAAGGTCCCTCCTAGGTGCCACTTCTCTCCACACTTCAGCTGTTGCTGCTGGAGCTTCAAGGTTCCCCTTCCTTCCTCTGGCTTACACTTCCTTTCTTCCCCTCCTCCCCACCAAGGGGCAGGACAGCAAGTCCTGGAGAGCCCAGGGCTCTGGCATCCAGATCACGCCATGGAGCAGGGACCCCACAGAGCAACAGATGTCAGGAGCAACTCCTGAGTGTCTTGACTTGAAGAGTTAGGGACTGAGAACCAGCTCAACTCTCCACCAGGCTGCAGCTGGTAGACAAGGGTGGAGTGGTGGGGAAGGAGCTCCACCATGAAAAGGCCTCCTGTTGCTGGCCCCTGATTGGCCAGGGTTCCTGATGATGATTTGGTTCCTGCAGCCCACCTAAATTCTAGGCAGGAAGCTGTCTGAACAACAAGACTTCTACTGCTTTCAGACTGATATGCTGTCTTGTTACTCATCTCCTGACTTGTAAATCTGACCTCCCATTGTCAGCTCTGCCTGTACTCCAACCATGCCTCTGCCTTGTGACTTGGCTTCATCTACAACTCTGATATCAAGGTACCTGACCCAGTTTGCTCTCTGGCTCTGCTCCGCCTGTCCTTTCAGCCTTGTCTTGCATTTTGACCCCGTCATCTTGACCCAGGTACTCCTCAGACCTTGGCTCTCAGTATGTAATAGCCATGAGGCAGACTGTTCATGCCTTGGTACATGACACAGGAGCCCAAGGTGGTTCATGAAATGGTGGAGGGGACATGAAGTAGGGGGAGTGCTGGGGAGCCTGTGTAGTGGAGGAGTGCAGGTGGGAACACAGAGGAGACTATATGGCAGTGGGGAAGCATGTGTTGCTGGGGCAGTCTGTGTAGTGTGCAATCTGGGGATCTTGTGGCCCATGCGATCCCTAGCTTCTGAGAAGCAGGAGATCCATGCTTCAATTCACAGTGCTGGATCCACATCAAGGTACCTTAATCATGATGCCACTATGCCTCTTCTCTGTACAGTGGTTAGGTTTTAGTTCCACAAATGAATGAGGATTTTTACCATTAACTTCAGTAGGGTCAGGCATTTTCTTTCATAATATCCAATGCAAATAAGATGCAGAGTGGGGTAGCACTGAAAATTATCTGGGGGCTATATTTAGATGAAAATTAATGCTTTTGAATTTTCAGTTAGAAAATAAGCACACAATCATACATTGATATTTGTATGTCCATTGTTTTTAGTACTTTGAGCTATAAAGTACATGCACATAAATCTAGGAACAGAGATGGGTATTTGGCCATCGGTAACAGGGGGTCAAATCCGTGTTACTGAGAAGGAACGTAGAAACCTAGAAAGTTGTTATGGCCCCTTTAAGACTTGAGTCTTTTGGGCTAGTAGGAACCAGAAGCCTGAAAACTGGTGCTGGATTTAGGCACAAGCTAAGCAAGCTATAGCTTAGGTCCTCACATTATGAGGGGCCTCTAAGCCAACCCCCAGGCTGTGAATGGTCAGCTGCCAGACCAGAAGTGACCATGAATCGGCAAACCATGGCCCTGTAGAGCTGGGCGGAGAGGCCGCAACTTCTCCCGCAGAGCACGTGGCAGTCGCGGTTGAAGTTCCCCCCCCGCTGGGGAGAGTGGAAGTAACTTTACCTGTGTTCTGGCTGGAAATTACAGCTGCGGGGCTCTGTGCGGTGGTCTGCAGTTTGCCGGGCTGTGGCCTGTTCCAGTCCAGTTTGCTGGGCTGTGGCAAGGAAAGGTTGGGAACCCCTAGTTTAGAGCCTGACCCTATCATAATCCAGCCCTTCCTGAAAGGAAGCTTAAGAGAAGACATAGAGAGCCAAGTAGCAAGATCACCACTAGCCTAGATACTGCACAGGCCACCAGGTGGAGCAGAAAGGGTTTTGTGACTGGAAAAGGGGAAGGGTTTGTGAGTATAAAAGCCTGTCCCAGGAGAGAGGGTGGCAGTCAAGGCCAGACTGCAGAAGATAGATTGCCCTTGCTAGATTGAGAGAAGGCTGTGGCAAATGACGTGAGTAGACCCAAAGTGGGAATAAGCCTCAGCTTTTAGAATTTTTGGCTCAAGTAGCAAACCTGAGGGGTGAAACCTTACGTTACAGACTGTATCCATTTACCCTGAGGTGGGAATGAGCCCAAGTTCAAACTTCAGTTCTGGGAGGATGGTTGACACCTTGTGAGAGAGACTCCCATTGGAAGACTAGGCCAGAGGCTGCTGTTAAGGTAGCTTGTCATATCTTATGCTTTCAGGTTGCACCTGTTTATAGAGTGGTGAATTATAGTATTGTTTATATTTAGTAGAGGTGCACCAATACATCGGTCCAATATTGAATTTACACTGATATAAAGAAAATCGACTATATCAGAAATTGGCCTGATGTGGTCGATAATTTGGCTGATTAAATGCCCGTGGATATGTACAGCCGCAGTGCAGCGCACAGGCAGTGAGGAGCACAGCCCAGCAGTTTGGAGCAGTTTGGTAAGTCTGTGGTGAATGGGGAGAGAGGAGGGAAGGGGCATGGGGAGCAGATCAACGCCCTCCATGGTGAGGGAGGGAGTGGGGCAGGGGCTGGGGTAGGCGCTGCCTGGGTGGAGTGGGACAGAGCCATGGCTCATCTGGAGGGCGTGGGGAGCAGGAGCAGCTCCTGCTGCTGTGTGCACCTCAGGAGGGTACAGGGGGAGTGTGCCCCTGGGTCTGGGCAGTGCAGGCTGGGCCAGAGGCTGTGCCAGGCTGTTTCTGTGGGAGGTGGGCTGGGCCATGCTGTACTCAAGGCGGGTGGCAGTGCTGGTAGGGGGCTACGGGGGTGGGGGGTACTGCCACCCCAAGTTTTTCCACAGCCTCCCTCCAGTGCCACCACTTGCCCTGAGCACAGTGTGGCCCAGTCCCCCCACCCCTCCCACTGGGAAAAGCCTAGTGTGGTCCCCAGCCTGCAGCTGCAGCCCACCCCACCCCACGCAGATCCAGGGGCACGCTCCCTCCCCATGCCTTCCTGGGGTACGTGTATTGATGGGATCTGCTCCTCCTCCCTGCACCTCCTAGATGAGCCACGGCTCCATCCCGCTCCACCCTGGCTGGGCAGCACCTGCTGCAGCCCTTGCCCCTGCCCCGCACCCTCCCTCTTGTGGGTGGCATTGATCTGCTCCCCCATGCCCCATCCCTCCTCCCTCCCTGTCCACCACAACGGACTTACGAGCTGGATGCAGCTGTATCAGAAATCAGATCGGTATCAGACGATATACCTCCTTAAAAATCAGCTCCCCAAAATCGGCCTCCAGAATCTCTATTGGTGCACCCCTAGTATTTAACCTTATTTAATCATTGGTTAAGTTTTGTATAGCCTTATTAGCTTTTTTTTTAATTAGCTGGTCTTGAGTTGTTTTTTGTAGAGCTCATAGTGCTAATTATATATTATCTTTTCATTTTTTATCACTGTGAGAAGTGTTTCTAACATAACATAGCAATGGCCTTGTTTCCAGTGCAGATTAACTGAATTTGGCACTAACCAGCTGAATCAGAGGGATGAAAGATTGGACATACTACTGAAAGGTGATAAGTGAGACCAATGGACAATGCCCAAAGTACCGGAAAAAGGCCGAATTAAGAGGTGTGCTTGTGATGGGTCTCTTGAACAAAGGAATATGCTGACAGGATAAAAGATGGACACTCTGCTGACTGCAAAGAGACCAATCCAAAAGCAAAGAGTCATCAAAGGAGTGAAGTTGAAGAAAAGAATAAAAGAGGGGAGCAAGAAAGCAAGTTGCCATCATCATAAATCCAGCTTTTAACACCTATGCAGACTGTCCCAGCCAACGATGCACCCTTTGCTTCAGTAACTGTGGCCAGCCTTTTCTGTTGAGCAAAATAACATCAGAATTGGGTGAGATCATTGTACTGAATGGTTTTTTTTTTCCTCTCTGAATATAAAACCTGCTAAGATAATACTTGCTGTACTAATATTGTTAGACTTTAATTTTAGGACACTGAGTTGTCTGTGTTCATATTTCACATTCCATTTAAGTGTTAATAGTGCTTGGGGATCGTTAAAGCACAATCTGGTGGACAGTGGTGCTAACAGTTGCAGGCATAAAAGATCCAAGGCTAGAACCTGAGCTGGGTGTTTGGGACTAAAGGGCTTGATGCTGGTGCCTAAGGGTTAGGCTGCAGGTTTTCAAAGCCCGGGGTGGAAGTAAGAAAGTAGCTTATGAACTAAGACGTGGCCAAAGGCAGAAGGACCCCAAGCCCAGAGAGACTGAGGGCGCAGAACAGGTTGGACTCTTGAAGCCATCTGGATAAGTTGTGATCAAAACAAGATAGCCATAGGCCAGTGAGCACCAGAAGACCTGCCAGTCCCATGGGATCTGGTTATCAGTTTCTTCTCTTTCCCACTCTCCCCACCCTCCCCCTGCAGTGTACAG
>NW_005842631.1:143191-153386 GCF_000455745.1 Alligator sinensis | reverse complement strand
CCTTTTTTTTTTAACAGCAATGTATGGAAGGTGAATTGGGACTAGGGAGGTTTATAAGAAAACTGTGGGTGACAGGACCTGCCATTGTGAGATGAAGGATGCCCTTCATTAAAGTCCTATCATACCACCTCAGCCTGAAGTCAGGTAGAAGACAAGGTAAAGATGCACAGGTGCAGACCAAGGAGGTACAGTTGCACCCCTCTCCCCCACTTTTGATTCTTGCTCCACCCAAATTTTAAAAACTGCTCTCTGGCAGTGGCAGCAGCATTTCTATTCAGACAGCAGTGAGGGAGTCGATTTGACTTTATGCCTTATTATAATCTACCTGATCCCTTCTAAACTCATTCCTTTGGTATTTAATGACACTTTCCTTTCTAACAGTCTTGATGATCCGCAAATAAAACTATTTCTTCTTCTGCCATTCTGTTGTCTGATAGCGGACCCTGATAATGGAGTTTCTGTTTCATAGCCATGCAGACTGTTTCTTAACTCTAGCTAGAACTGTTAACTCAAATAAACAGTAACTGAGATGTGGAAATAACTTGCATTGAAGCACTGGATGCACTGTCAAGATGCTCAACAAGGCTGGATATGTTTTATGAATCTGAATAAGGTGTACATCTTAGTTCTAATGACTACAGGACTTATGAAGCAACATATTTTATTTTTGGTCTAATTTGATGCATTTTATACATATTCTAATAAAGTTATATTTGTTTTTCCTTCAGTCTTAAATTGAATAATATAGCCTAGGCCCTTAGCATATTAATAATGCTGCTAGTTTATTTTTCTCTTGTTAAAAAGATATATTATGTTATATGTGATAATGCACCACACCATCTGCACCCCTCTTTTCAAAATCCTATATTCCCTCTGGAGGTGCACCTTTATAGACTAACTGAATTGGAAATTCTTTAAGATTTTGTGAGCAACAGTTCACTTTGTCAGATGCGATGAAAGGGCATGCAGAGAGCAGGCTATCACATACATCTGCATGACTGCTTGTGTACCTACTTTAAAACCAAGTAAAATATAGTTATACAAGCATCGCACATCTGCATGTATATACATATATTTATTTCATAGCCATTAAGGGCTGGGAGGGACCTTGTGAGATCATTGAGTCCAGCCCCCCTACCATAGGCAGGAAGTCAGCTGGGATCAAGTGACCCCAGCAAGAAACCCATCCACATTTTTTTTTTTTTTGAAAGAGTCCAGAGTAGGTGCTTGCCCCACCTCTGGCGGGAGTCTTTCCAGACCCTGGACACTCATAAATAACTTTTTTCTTGCATCTAGTCTAAATCGGTCTTCCTGGAGTTTATGGCGGTTAGACCTTGTTATCCCTTAGGGAGCTCTGGTGAACAGCTGTTCTCCCAGGTCCTGATGTACCCCTCTTATATAATTGTAGGTTGCTACCACGTCCCCCCTGAGCCTTCTCTTTTCCAGACTGAAGAGTCCCAAGTCCCTCGGCCTCTCCTCATACAGCCTGCCCTCCAGGCCTTGGATCATACAAATGGCTCTTCTCTGGACTCTCTTTTAACTAAAAATCAAATCCTTAGTTTTAAAACATGCATGATTGTTTACTTTCCCCGTAAAATGAGACCTTATTTGAAGAGAGGATTTTTTTTTTGTTTCTTCTTTAACATTAAGTAAATGTAATATTTTTAAAAGATTTGGCATGACAGTCCTCACTGAAGTCTCATGAAAGACTTTTAGTCCCATGCCCTTGGCTGCGATAATGCACTGAAAAATCAAGTCTATATAATTATTTTTTTTAAGTTTTATTTGGTCTCACTTTTTGACGGTCAGGCACACAGATATTGTGTGTTTAGTTTCCAACCATGATGCCAGGCTGGAAATTCCTGAAAATTCAGGTTTCATTTTGTAGATGACCCACATAACAGCTCAGGGGTTGACCTCCTGTCACTTGGATGGCTTCCATTATTACACGAGAGGAACCACTTCTAGGAAAATTGAGAATGTGAGGGATTTGATAAAGAAAATCTCTAAATTCAGGCTTCTTTTCACCATCCTCCATGTGACAGAATAAGTACTCATCAGTGATGATGGAAAGTAATAGACTTTTTTTTTTATAGGAAATTGGCAATTGCTGACTGAAAGGTCAAAATGGTGCAAACAGTATTTTTTTAAAAAACAGGAAATATAATAATGACAGAACTAAGCTCTGCATTTCAGAGCTGTTGAAGAAGTTGCCTATTTTGATTTACTAGAAAGAACATGGGCAATTCAGCAGTGCCTTATGATCGACAGAATAAATATGGCTGATGGACTGAGTAATATTATTATCATTTCAATTCCATGCAATACTTATGAGGAAGTCATTCATTAGCATGCTTGCTGATGCTTTCCTTTCTCTTGGCCCAATGTCAAACTGAGATCATAATGCAAGAGGCTAAACTTCCTGAAGCCAGTTATCTATTGCCTTCTCACTAATCCTTATGAAGAAAGAGTTGGAGACTGAGGCCACTAAGGGTTTTGTTTGTCTTGGGGGGTTTGGGGTTTGTTTGTTTTTTCTGAGCCTGAACTATGTTGTACTTCACAGTAGTTGTAAAAAATCTTTTTTTAATAATGATAGACCAAGACTCTCTGCACTGGGACCAAGACTGCCTGGCTTTAAATAAGAAAAAGATTAATGGTGTAGTTTGCAAATGGTAGCAAGCACTTCCTTGAATTTACCTATAACTTCTGTTTTATAGCTGCAGATCATAAGTTAAATACCGGGCATATTTCTACTAATATCTCTTTAAATAGATATCTGGGTTGTAGCCTTATGACTTTGTTTCACACAAGTCAATAGCCACAGAAAAAAACTTACAATAAATTTTGACTTTATACTCATATTTCCAGTAGTGAGGGTGTAAATAGCATAATCATTTGGTGTGACTTCCAATGGCAACAACTATTGTAAGAATTGGACTATATATTATCAGATCATACCATGTTTGAACACTGTGTGGCAGTATGAAACTAGCTTTTAGAATTTACCCTGTTCTTTTTGTGTCTCCTCATTAGCACAAAAATCAATCTGTTGGTCCTATATGACTCAAATCCCCCTATCTCTCAGCATATATGTTCACTATTCATATATCTTTCTTTTCATTAATAATGAAATGATTTCATTAATTAATGATCCATTAATAATGGTTGTCAAAGTAATTTAATCCTCAAAGGTAATGTATTCATTATGACTAAAGCTTTCCCTTCCCACAAACTGGAACTAAAACAAATAAATAATGTGCAATTTACTATTATTAGGATTATTATTTATTTGTAGTCCTGTGGCACCTAGAGGTCACAGTCCACTCATGAAGAGAATCCTATTGTGCCAGGCACTGTACAAACACAATCAGAAAGATCAAGTCTCTGAAGCGATGCTTAAGAATGTCTATTTTAATTTTATTTACATTGATTTCCACCCCCCCCCCCAACAAATTAGATTTAAATAGGACACATACTTAATATGACATAAGTATCCACAAAATACTTTGATTGAAATAAGTACAGTGTTAATTGCAATGCATCTCACTTATTTCAGTTCCATATTTGGCAGTCCCTTCCTTCATATGAAGATGACAGTCTTTCTGTAACTAGGGAAGTCATTGGTGAATTGATAAATAACTGAAGAGACCAATTGGGAGAGCTGCATTTTCAACTGCAAATGTGGCAAATAGTTCTGGCAGTTAGCAGTAGATCTTAGTGATGTCAGGTCATGGCTCTTTTCCTTTTTCTTTCTCATCTATCTGCCTCCTTAGTGAGATAAGTTTGCTCAAAACAGTCAATGTCTTATTGCATATCATAGCGTCTCTGGGAACAATTTCTAGTCTCTGAGGCATTGATGTTAATATTGTGTTTTTCCAGATTGGCCTTCAAGGTATCCCTGAATCTCTTTTGCCCACATCTAGAGTGGTAACCATCAATAAGCTGGGAGTATAGGACCTGTTTTGGCAGCTGGTTGTCTGGTAACCTTAGGACATGTCCTGCCTAATGGCGCTGTAGAGGTTATAAACATGGCTTCATTGCTGGTGGTGTTTGCTTAAGTAAAAATGCTGGCATTTGCTCTTCTGTCCTTCCAATTGATATGGAAGATTTTCCAAAGACATTGCTAAAGGTAACACTCCAAAGCTTTTGAGTGTTTCCAATATGTTGTCCAGGTTTCACACCCAGACAATACAGTAGTGTTGGCAATTAGGTCTGTGCAAACCTTTGGTAGCCAATTTGATTCGGAGGAGATTTGGCTCAATTCAGTGGCCAAATCTCCAAATCGAATCGGGAGACGCATTAAAAGGTCCAAATCAAATCGGAAGCCTCCACATCAATTAAGAAAGCTTGCAGGAAACGGAAACTGAGAAGAGGGAAGGGGATGGGGTGATCTCCCATATATGGAAAAGGCTGGGGGGGTGGGGGCAGACTTTTCTGGCCAGTGACAGTGATCTTTCTCTGAGTTCCCTTCCAATCACAGTGCTCTGGGGGAGGGACATAGAAACAACATATCAAACTGTGTCTGAAGTGATCTGTGCCTTTTGTGAGCTGAGTCTTTCTTGGAACAGCAGTGTCTAAAAAGGCTTGCTCTCTTGCTAGCTAGTCTCTCTTCTTGTAAGTTGTATCCAATCTGTTCCTACTTACCCTTGCCTACAATCCCTGTTCTTATCCCTATCCATTCCTTTCAACTTATTTTTCCCCCCAAATCCTCTTATTTGTTCTTGTTAGTCTGTCTTGATTCTTTCCCCCCACAAAAAGAAATCTGTTTTTTCCCTGACAGTGTGTCATCACTGTGCTTGAAAGCACAACATATATTACACACACGCATGCGCACTCTGCAGCACACCAAACATTATGAAGCATGCTGGAAAGGCAGTCGCCAGGTCTTCTGCCAGGAGAGGGAGACAGGGGCAGAGGGAGAGCTGCAAGTTCCCCCCGCCCCAAACATGGACACACCCTCTTTCCTGGCAGTGATGAGTCTTTTGCTGCTAGTGGGAGCAAGGAGGTGGTAGCAGTGCCTGCACATGCACCACCACTACTAACCAGCAGTAGTCAATGGGCTTTCCTTCAAGCTGAGGTGATGGATGGGTCCCACATGGCAAGGAAGATCCTGGTGGCCATGAACTACATGATGCAGGGGTGGCTTACTGGGCAGAGCTCCCCTGCAGGTTTGTGGTCACTGACAACGGGGCCAATATGGGCAAGGTGGTGCATGATGCCAACTTTGTTGGCATCTGCTGTGTGGCACACATGTTCCACCTCATAGTCAGGGATGCCTTGAAGGAGGACAGGGCTCCCAGTGACATTGCCATCACTACCAGCCAGCTCATTTAAAAATGCAGGAAGGTGGTAGGCTACTTCCACCAGAGCATCAAGGGGGACAAGATGCTGCAGGCAAACAGACAGAGCTGAGCATCCCGCAGTACAAAATCATGCAGGATGTGGAGACTTGGTGAAACTCCACATACCTGATGCTTGAGAGGCTGGTGGGGCAACAGAAGAGATTGGGGAGATTGGGATCAGCGGCAGCCTTAAGAAAACGGAGTGGGATACCATCTCCCAGATCTTGGTGGTCCTCAAGCCCTTCCTCGAGGCCACCGAGACCCTCAGCACTGGCGATGCCCTCCTTAGCCAGGTGATCCCTATAGTGAAGGAACTTGAGAATGAAATGAAGAAGTTCCAGGGGATCGATGTTCCCGGCTGGGGCAAGTTGCTTTCACCAAAGGTGCGGGTGTAAACAGTGAGAGTCCTGGCCTCATAATATTGATTACGCATGCGTGGGATGAGGAGAAGTTAGCAGTCTCTGGAACCTTGTGACCTTGATGACGCTATGACCTACTTAGGAAACTGAGGCATGCACAGTTGAAACCTTGTTATATAACAACAGAGCGGGGAAAATTATGTTAATAAGTTTATGTGGTAATAATTAATGTGGTGGGTCCAAGAAAGTGATGTTATTGATTGACTGGAATGAATGAGTTGTGATTGGACCACTGGCATGGTTGACAGGTGGCGTGAGGTGGCCACGATAAAATAGGTCTTGACCATTGTGCGTGTGTGTGCGCGGTGGGGAGCACATGTGTTGTGGGAGCTGTGTATACACAGGTAGACGTGACTGACGGTGCATGACTGGCTGTATGCCTGGGTGGCGGTATGTGTTGGGCATCGTGGCTAAGAGCCTGAGAGATTTGTATGGTGCTGAATCTGTTGGGATGTGGTAGAAGTGAGTGGTGCCCTTGTGTGAGTGGCTGGGGAAGATCGGGAGTGCGGGTGCTGAGTGGTATGTGCAGGGACACGGACAAGTCCACCAGGATACACCTGAATTCCACCGGAGATACTTACCTTCATTCCCCCACATAGGACAGGTAAAGTATCACCCTTCCCCTCAGAGGTCTCACTGGTGGAGGAAAGGATAGAAATCCTCTGTCTGATGGGGATCTGGCAGCAGGCCCTGCCACCTGTAGTGTTCATGGCTGCCACTGCTGGTGACAGGCCAGTTTTACTTTCTGTGCATATTTGTATACAGTGTTCTGTTAAATGGTTGTTGATTAGTTCGTGTTGTTATAATTGTTGATACCTTGGGATTATAATACAGATTTGCTTATTAACCCTTGCTTTGGTGTTTGTCTTTGTTAACAGTAGTGGGCCTCGGAGTGGGGCTAGGCCGCAGGCCAATACTCTGAGGGATTAACCCTTTCAGGTGCAATCGAATCATAGACCCCTGGCACTGTAGAGACCTAACAAACCTCTGCCCATGTAATTACCATAGACCTTTTGCCAGGCCAGTCTTCACAGGCACTGGTGAAGCAGCTGAAGGAGGGCATCAAAAAACAGCTGTATCCGTTGTGGTCCAGTATGGTCCATGTGTTGGTGGACACATGCAACCCAAGGGTGAAGGGGAGTGTCTGCAGCAGCAAAACCCTTGATCACTGGATGGAGGTGCTGGTGAACAGAGTCAGGGAGGCGGAAGGGCAGAGGTGGGGGTATGTGGAAGAGTGGGATCCACTTTCCCATGCCAGCACTCCATCCATGAGCCAGTCTCCTCCACCACAGCCACTGCCCATGTGGGCCAAGGGAATTACAAAGTTATAGGTATTTCAGTGGTTCCCCATTATAGTCTATGGCCAAATCTCCAAATCCGAATCGGCTGAATTGGATCAGGACAGTGATTCGAATTACCAAATCGAATTGCCGTCCCTCTGAATCGGCTGAGTCCAAATCCAAACCAAATACTTGCTGCTTCACACAGGCCTATTGGCAATGCTACAAGAAGTTTGGTTTGGGTCCTGATATTATGATCCTCAAAGACGTGATTTTGGAGATGTCCAGGACAGCACTGGCAATATTCAACATTGTTGAATACTGTTGTCTATACATGTTTAGTTTTCTGGGAAAGGAGACTATCCAGGATGGGGACTACTCAGTTCCAGTTTGTGTCAAAAAGCCCTAATATTTCTACTACCAATCATACATCTGCAGGCAAAAGGAACTTATTGATAAATCTTACATTAACATCCCCTCCCCTCCCCAAATTCTCTCATAAATTAGTATTGTTCACTGAAAGGCAACTAAGCTCTTTGCAATTGCTGCCCTGCTCTTTTCACATTTAAATGACTTGGATCATGCAACAACAACTTTTCATAGCTTAGTCTCTTGTGAAAGTATATAGTAGCATAATTGTAATAAAACTCTGCATTTACTTATGCTAGTAAGTTTTAGGTACATATGATTATCTTTCTTTCTTTTTTTGTAAACTGATCTAAGGTTCCAAATACATAAACTATGTAAGCAAATTCTCCCTCAGTCTAATGTAACAAAGGAAAGATTCATAACTCTGAGTCTCAGAGAAGTGTCTCTGTCATATGTGCAATAATTTTTAAAGAACTCTCATCACTGTTCAACTATCTCATCACATCATGGGATGTCTGAACTCTTTTAGCCAAAACAATTTCTCTTCTTTTGCTAACATGAATTTGTCAGCAGCATTCTTTCTCATTGCTGGGTTGACCCATCAATATATAAACTGTTTTCATCATAATTATAAAGCACATTTTTCCTCATCAGAAAAATAGATCAGGATTTTGAAAGGACTGCAAAGGATTTTTGCCTGTAAAATAAAGTAACATATACACTGGTACTGTATATGCCAAACAATATATTGGGACAGAAATGAATTATTTAACTATAACAGAATCTATAGTTTTTGGGGTGTTTTCTGTTTGTTTATACACTCTGAGTGATAGTAATTGTAGCAAACTATTGAGAAGTAAAAGTAAGTTTTCTAGCAACTGGAGTGTCTTGATGTCTCATGTCCCAAGACAAAGTTCTATATTCATGATGCTGGATGCTGCACATGAACTCAGCACAGCATAATTGCTTAGGCCCCAAATGTTTCTGTCAGTACTTTTGATCATAAAACAGAGATTCGCAAAGGGTATAATGCAAGAGCAGTGGAAGTGTGCCATAGAAATGATACTTTATCAATATCTAGGGTGACGATACAGCCTGGTTTGGCTGGGATAGTCCTGGATTTTGTAGGCTATTCTGGTGTCCTGGCCAGTTGGTGAAAATGGAAACAAAAGTCCTGGATTGGTGTCACCCCACCTGTACTGCTTGGTTCGGCAGCTCCTGAGCAGCATTG
This sequence comes from Alligator sinensis, assembly GCF_000455745.1. Taxonomy (NCBI): domain Eukaryota; kingdom Metazoa; phylum Chordata; order Crocodylia; family Alligatoridae; genus Alligator; species Alligator sinensis. Next base: position 144,745 of record NW_005842631.1, on the reverse strand, counting down.
GAGGCTGGGGGAGGCTGGGCTGGGCATGGCTCCTCCTGTCTGGGTTGAGGGCAGTGTTCCAGATTTCCTTTAAAAACAATATGGTCACCTTGTCAGTATCTGATCTGGCCTGTGTAGACATGTTATCTGGCTCTTTGGGCTCCCAATGATTCCATAAATTTGGTAGTGGGAGAGTGGTAACAATTAACGCTGCTACCCCTCCCCCACTGACAAATTTCCAAGCCACACACACATATTTAATAGCCATGTTTTTGGGTAAAAGAGTGAAATGTGCTTCCAATTTCAGTCCAGAAAAAAGTTTGGGAAACACTGTCATAGGAAATCTGAAAAGAATTGTGAGACTAGTTTATCAATCCTAATATTCAATATTGTTTTGTTTTTAACTTTTAGAAGAAAGCTCCTATTTGTATATGGTATTTTTCTGGGATGAAAACTTAACACACAGAAGACAGCATGCCTCCACCCCTTCATGTTCAGAAGCAGATTGTATTCACAATTCCCCGAAGGCTGTGATGCTTCCCTTCCCATCCTAAGTTCTGCACACATTTTCAAGTAAGTCTTCTGCCCTTTCTAGATTTTAACCTTCTCCTGTCCACTCCTCTGCTCTCTGCTCCTAATCTTCATGTTTTTCCTTCTCTTATTTTCAGTCCCCTATAAAAAGCTTTTGTTTGTCCCACCTCTTATTCTACTTTGTCCACAGTCACCCTTGCTATCAGAGGCATAGTAAAATATTTTAGTACTCAGAGCAGAGGTGTGTATGTGTGGGAGACTTATGCTGACCACTGCAGAGCAGGAGGGGAAGAAGGAGAGTGAAATCTTATCTGCTCCTGTTCTTTGTGTAGCAGGCTTGCCTTTTGGAGCTTGGGTTCAGTTCCAGGCTTGAAATCTTGCTGTTTAGATTGGTTCAGCCCATCCATCAATCAGGAGGCAGCAAGAGGAGTTAAGTCATGCCCCTTTCCTGAGGGGAGGGGGAGAAGAATCCCCTCCCCCCTGGACCTTATTGAAGACTGCAACACTCAGGTCTGGAAGACTTCAGGGGCGGAGCTCTGGAGAGTATAAAAGGAGCTGTGTGGCCAGCATGAGGAGCTGAGGAGAGCTGCTCAGCAGGGTGAAGCAGTAGCCCAGAAGCGGCCCTGAAGACATCCATCAGCGGGGAATGGTGGACAGCTCCAGCAGCTAGGCTCTCGGTGTGTAGCATGACGTCCAGACCCTGGGAGCTGCATGAGGTGGCTCAGGTCTGTGTGCGGGCCGGGAGCAATCTGGGCCCTTTTTCGCGCCGCGCGGGCTATGGCCAGCAGCCCGGGCACGCTGGGTCGGAGAAAACAGGCGACACGCTGGAATTAGGCACAGACGCGTAATGGTTGATTCAAGATTGTTTACTTACACCGAAGATGGTCGCGGTGTAGGCTGGACAGTTTCCCAGGCACAGCTCCGCTTAAATCCTCGTTTGAGGACTCAGACAATATTCGGATCACTCCCACGGAGTTGTCGAGGCTCCGTGGATCCTTTTGCGCGCAGGGAGAGGGATACGTCGAAGTTTGCTAGGCTCCGTGG
>NW_005842631.1:137062-142553 GCF_000455745.1 Alligator sinensis | reverse complement strand
TGCAGGTGAGAGAGCAGCTTGGCACAGAAGACAAGGGCCACCCTCCAGGCCTGGGAGCTGTGAGTTGCAGGGAAAAGAGGATTCCCACAGGGGAAGGGGAGCTCCCCTTGGTTAGTGAAGGGCTCCTGAAACTGGAGGTCCCACTAGTAGTGGTGCCAAAGCGCACACAAAACAAAATCATACCTTTGGGTTGTGACAGTCTGCAGCCTCTGGCATGCGGCCAGAGACACGGTGCACAGGCCGGTGCATGGAATAGGACCTTTGGAGCACTTGGGTGGCTCAGATCCTCAGCCCCTGGAACAAGGCTGGGAGCTTGGTGCAGGAGGCACTGAACGGAGGGTCCAGCAGCGGATCAAGTCTGGTGCTGCTGAGGCAGCCCAGGCCTCCGACCCATAGCAAAAGGTTGAGTCCAGGGAACCAGACGGTGCTCGGACTACTGAGCCAGCAGACAGGGCCAAGCCAGAGGCCCAGAAGCCATGCATAGTGGAGCCCTGTTCCAGGGGACAGCAACGCCCCCCGCCAAAGCCCGCTGCAGGTGAGAGAGCAGCTTGGCACAGAAGACAAGGGCCACCCTCCAGGCCTGGGAGCTGTGAGTTGCAGGGAAAAGAGGATTCCCACAGGGGAAGGGGAGCTCCCCTTGGTTAGTGAAGGGCTCCTGAAACTGGAGGTCCCACTAGTAGGACCCCCCTAAAGTTACCAGCTTCCTTGTAGGGCTTGGGAAAAGCCCAAGGGCATTGGGGTTTCCCCTCAGGATTAAGTTTATCTTTGGGGTCCTTGTGCCATAAGTGGTGTGATGTCATGCCTTATATTTTGTGAGCTCTCATGTTTGTAGATGAGTAGAGTCCTAGGGCTCTGCTGGGACCCCCTGTTGCTATTATTTCACCTGTCATTTATTTGTATTTATTTGTGGCTTATTTATGGTTCACCCATACTTATCTATAGTTTATCTGTTGGCTCTCTATGTTTATTTTGGGGTTTATCTGTGTAGCAGCCTTTAAAAAATGGGCCCACCTGAACAGAATGGGAAGGGCTGCCTGGCAAAGAGACAGAGTTTGTCCCTGAGGGGACACTGTAGGCTCTGAGGGCAAGTGAAGCTGTTTTGGAAGCAGCCCTGTTGGAAGTGGGAGGGGTGATGTAACCCCAGCAAAGTTTTGAAATAGAGCCGTTAGCAAAATCCCAGGAAGGGCCCTGAGGTGGGATTGGCCAAGAGGCGTGGATAAAAGGGGGAGCAGTTTTCCCGTGGGGGGAAAACGAGAGAGAGGGGGGCTGAGGGACAGGCTGGAGACCGGATTCAGAGTCTCAACACAGTGGTCCCTCGGAGAGCCCCTGAGAGAGCCCTGCAGAAGCAGCAGCAGAAGCTGCAATGGGAGTGACACAGTATCCAGTTCTTCTCTCTGGCTGGGGAGACTGTGGCAGCAGGATCAGGCAGGGACTGCTTGTAGACGCCAAGCCTGGAGAGACCTGACTGCAGCTGGTGTGGCTGGGTGAGCGCAGAAGAGTGGGGGGCGGCGGGAGGGACTGCCGGAGTCTGCCCTAGTTTCCCTGATGGGTGAAGGGTTCCAGGGGCAGGCAAAGCCCAGGGAGGGGCTGCATTTTTTGGGACTGTGAGGCTGTGTGGGGCAGGAGTGTTGCTACAGCCTGCAGCCCAGACACTGTTCACAGCAGAGCCGGGGAAGGGGGTCAGAGGCAGGGGGAGGCTGTCTTGCAGAAACTGCAGAAGAGGAGTCGCTCCTTGCTGCCTGGAGACTCCAGGAGCACGGAGGCAGACATCAGTGCCAGGGAACGTCCACAGACCATGGGCAGGGGCACAGACAGTCCCACTCCCTGAGATACCCTGCTGGGGCAGTGCACACAGGATCCCCAGTACACTGTGTGCAAGTGAGAGACTGTGTAAATAAGTTCTTGAGGGTTTATTAGTCAGTATATCCATGTGCTTATTTAATGGTTATTTGTTATGTTGTAAATAATTAAATCTTGTAAATAGTTTGAGAATTGTCTGCGAGGGTGCTTGATTGTAAGGGGAGGCTCTCTACTCCGGGGCACTGCAGCAGCTTCCCAGGGGGGCTGGGCAGGGCTACTGGCTACTGGGTACCCCAGGATCCCATTATTCAGGTGAGGGAGAATGTAGTGTTGCACCCAGGGTTACATCTGTTTCAGATCAGATACTTATCTGTATCTGGAACACTGGTATAAGTTTTTATGGCATTTACCCAGAGGCTATTGTTTATGTTATTTGTTTAGATACCATATATATATAGTACATATGTTTATATCCATGTTTCTTTTCCTTGTGATAAGTTAGTGAAATAAATGTGTATATAGTTAAGTCCCCTGACTGCCCTGGCCTGGTTCTATAGGGACGGAGGGAAACCAAGTGGTCTGCAGTTCCCCCACAGCACACCTGCCAGCTAACAATCCCCTTCAATTGGAGAAGGGGAACATATACCTGAGTTACCTGGGCTACATTTGGTAGCAGCTACTACAGCCCCCACTTTGGCTGCTGTAGCTGAGTGATGGGCTCGCTACACACTGATACAGGAGCCCAGCCAGAACAGACTCCCTGGGCTGCTCCTGTTTCCCCATTGGCTCCACCCCATACGCTTCTGGGTACAAGGCTGTACCTCCCATGGCAAAGCCCAAAGTGGGGAGAGCACATTGCACTTCATCTCTCTCAGTCCCCCTCCTCCCCCACAGATGCACTACAGGGCATGGGGCTGTGCCTACCCAGTTTATGGTCAGGCTGCACAGGGCTGCCTCTGCCTTGGAAAAGATTCCTAGAGAGGAGAGGGCCATCCTGGAACCCCCTCTTAAGTCAGGGTCTGAGGCTGATACCCCTCACCTTGCCCTAGTGCTCATAATCCCCAGTTTCCTCCTGGTTCTTACAGTCTGTTCTTCCCATTGTCTCCATATCGCATGCTCTCCCATCCATGTGTTGCTCTTTGTTACCAGTTTTATTTCCTGCATTTCCCCCCAATCCCCCTAATTGGTTTCCTGCCTAGCTTACAACCACGTTTGGAATCAGGATCACCATCTTAGCTGAGGATACCCTGGCTTCCACTACCACTGAGAAATTACAGTCACCTCTTATTTTGTATTAGCAAAGCATATAGAAGCCCCAGCCATGGACTAGGATCCCACTATGCATAGTGTAAGACAAGAGCCAACAATGGATACAGACAAAGACATAGAAGGCAAAAAAATGAAGGTAACACTGGTCAGCATGCCAAACAGTGTTCTGTTTTCCAGCAGCCTAAACCAGGAGAGTTTCAAAGAGAGATCTGTAGGGGGATAATGAGGTATCTTTGCAGATGTTCACAGGAAGCTACTCCCAAGTGTAAATGAAGGATCACATGGGGAAAAAGCTCTGCAGTGCTTGCTTGAAAACTTAAGAAGCTGGCAGCAGACCAGGCATTGTCAGCAGCAGAAGTAGAACTCTCTGTGCTGAGTGAGATGATGAGTAAGGTGAGAATAGGCTGTGAAGTAGGGTTACCACACATTCAGGTTTTCCCAAACGTGTCCTCTTTTTGGTTCTTCCCATCTCTGTCCAGGTGTTTTTGTTTTTTTCTAATATGATCAAATATCCAGGATTTTGTTCTGCTTTGCTGGTGGGAGGTGGAAAAGCAATTGGAGGCAGAGGCATCATGTGCGTCTGCATGCACACATGCAGGTGGCCGGCATGCAGCCAGGCAGGGTAGTGGGACTAGCCTTGGCAGCTGGATACAAGTAAGTCTATGGAGGGGTGGAGGTTGGAGGGCCAGGGCTTGGTGTGTGTGCAGGGCCAGCCCACAATTTTTTGGGGCCCCTTGCAAGGTGTAGTTTTTGGTTCCCTTGACATGAAGAAGTCAGTGTTGGTGGGGGCAGGGGGTGGGTGAGCGGCTGAAGAAGCTGGCGGCAGGAGCATCAGTGGCAGGTGTGGGTGGGCTGAGCAGCCTGCCACAGGGGGCCCCTTGGCTGCAGGGCCCCCTGTGGCCGCAGGTTTCACAGAATAGGACAGGCTGGCCCTGTGTGAGTGTGTGAGGCCAGGTGGGTGTCTGGCAGTGCTGGGGGCTGAGGCTGGGGCTGGGGTTGTGACAGGGCAGGGGGTGGGGGAGCAGTGCCTGCCCTTCCAGTAGGGGCCTCCCCTTCTCTTCCTTCCCACCTATGATCAGGCCAGACTCACTCCGCCACCATCTGCATGAATTGGAGTTGCTGCACTCCAGCCTGGTTGGGAGAGGGGCAGCTGGGGGTGAAGGGCTGCGGGTTGGGCATGAGGGGCACCAGCAGGACTGGGGGGGTTGCGGATTGGGAGTGAGGGCATGGGAGAGGCGTGACGATATATGAGTCAGGAGTGAGGGGCACTGGCAACACCAAGGGGCTGCGCGTCAGGAGTGAGGGGCTCTGGCAGGGCCAGGGGGCTGCAGGTTGGAACCGAGTCACAAGCATAGCCCAGGGGGGCAAGGGACTATGGGTCAGGAGTGAGGGGCACCGGCAGGGATGGGGGCTGCAGGTTGGGAGTAAGGGACACTGACAGGGCCAGGAGGTTGTGGGTTGGGAGTGAGATGTCCACCTGACAGGTGTACTCTTTTTGGAACTGGAAATAGGGTAACCCTATGTGAATGGCCTTGAGAATGAAGATAAATGGTTTGTTTCATGTGATAGAGAGTCAGTAAGTTTTCCAAGGGAGGACTGACATGTCAAGGAAATAGCCTAAGCAAGTAATCTTTGCAGCAGCATTCCAAATGTATGTGAGCAGAGCAAGATTGCATTAGGAAAATGGTCTTTGCAACAGCACTCTGAATTATATTAACTGGACAAGAGAATATTTGTCATTGCCAAAGAAAAAGATGTTGCAGTAATCAAGATGAAAGATGGAGCGAGCCTAAATGAAAGCTTTAGCTGGTCTATGGAGAAGAAATTTTAGAGAACTTATGCAGAAAGTACCTGCTTAACAGGCCTGACTGACAAGCAGGATGGTGTTTTTTTCAGGATGATTGGGGAGGGCTTTGGGTGATGGCTAGGTTAAGAGATCCATTTTAACTGTGTCATGCTTGACACAGCTACAAAGATGTTAGGGCTTGTAGAAAAATGGTTGCTGTATAGCAGTCCTGATTGAGAGCAGTCTGTTTTATGAGCCTATTTGCAAACAAAACAATAGGAAACAATGGTGGTATTTTAGAAAGGCAAAAACTGTAAGGAAAACTGAAGGCCAAGACCAGTATTTTTTGTGGTAGGTTAACTTTTCAGGGCTGAAAGATACTTCTCTATAGCACTGTGGCAGAAATGCCCCATCGGTGCCCCTCTCCAAAGATCTGTCTCAGCCAGCCTGAGAGGCTGGTGTTGAATCCCCCACAGCGGGGATCTCCCACCTTGTCTGCAGACAAAAGCCTGGCGCCTGGGAGGCGATGCTCTGGTCACCTGGGCAGGGGGGGAAAGACCCGGCCCTGCGCGCGGGCCCAGGTAGCCAGGGATGCCATGCAGATTGGTCGGTTTGTAGCCAGTATTGGCAGCTTCG
>NW_005842631.1:122365-136874 GCF_000455745.1 Alligator sinensis | reverse complement strand
GCCCTACCCCTGTAATCAATAAAGTTCTCCTTCATGACCGGTGTGCAGACTTATTGAGGGGTGGGTCTAAATTATGCCAAGGAGGCCCCTTAGGTCGGTGGACTAAGGGAGGCTTCCCTAAATAGCCCCTGACTTGGGGAAGTGCCCCAAGTGCTTGTATTGGGTCTAGCACCCATTGGACGATCAGGCCTGTGTTTTCCAAGGTGCGCAGAGCCAGAAGTGAGTCCAGAGCCTTGGATGGTGGCAGCGGGAACCCCAGGCCAGCAGGTGTGCTCCAGGGAAGGGGTCGGCCGGACGGGAGGCACCCCAGGGAGGCACTCGGAGCCTGGAAGGTGGTCGGGCGCAGGGAGGTGGGCGGTTCAACGCAGGAGCGCCCCCTACTGGCCCGCCACAAGCACTGATTTCTATGTATTCTGGGTTACCCAGATTGTGACTATACAGTACAGTCCTTGTAATATCATGCAATGCAGTTATTCTTTTAAAAATAACAAGGGGAAGACTGCTGTAGTCAAGAAGGATGGCTTCCTGAGATGGACAGTCTCCACAAAATGCAATGCTTTATTGTAAATAAGGCTTAGTGAAATATTTTATTGTGAAATTTGAAACTGAAATGTGAAATTATGTACATAATTTACATGAGTCCCCAGAGCTCTAGTTAAGTAGTTAGGAATGCAAAAAATGAGACATCCTATTCCATCTATTAGGTGCCTAAATGAACTTAGGCAGACAAGGTTCTTTGGGTAAATCCGATATCTTTTATTAGACCAACTCAAATAGTTGGAAAAATTCTTCTTAGCAAACTTTTGGGCACAAACACCCTTCGTCAGGTGCCCGAAAGCTTACTAAGAAGAATTTTTCCAACTATTTGAGTTGGTCTAATATAAGATACTGGATTTACTCAAAGAACCTTGTCTGCCTATATCCTTAGACCAACATGGCTACAACCTCTATCCCTGAATAAATGAATTTAAGCACCTAAGTGTGATCCTGTTTTACCCTACTTGTGTCCCTAAAGGTCTGTTTTTCAGGGGTGGGCAGTTATTTAGGCTGGAGGGCCACTTGAGGAGTTTTAATGAACTGCTGTGGTCTGGGTCAGCACCATCCCTGCCCCCTCCCCCAGCAACAGCTCACCAAAATTCCCCAAGTGGCTCAGCTCCTGGAAAAGCTGTCAGTGCCCCAAGATCCTGGTCCCAACCCCACCCACCCCATTCCCAGGTGCCACTCCCCACCTGCTGGTGGCCCCATTCCATCTGGCTGGCCAAGCGCACCCTGCCTGTGCTGGTCCTGGGCTGGTCTCCATGGAGACCCTGCCCACTCTGTCTGGTGCACCTGGCAATGGGTGTGGGGCAGATTGGCCAGGGTGCCTGGGCAGCTGGACCAGGTCCTTCAGCAGTGGTGATGCTAGTGGCAGCAGCCAGGAGCAGTCTGGGAACCAGAGTCTGGCTGCTGCACTGCCCCAGCCCCACTGCACACCTAGGGGTGGTAGGACCAGCCGCTTGTGCCATGGCCCAGGCTGACCCCCATGCCTTGGCTGGACAGGGACAAGGGGCCTGCCACAGGCCAGACAAAATGTCTTGGTGGGCCAGATCTGGCCCATGGGTTGTATTTTGCCCACCCCTGGTTTATATATAAAGTGGGTAGATTCTCCTTCTCACTGCTTTTTCTGGCCTAGCTTTAAGGCTAATATGCAACAGTAGATACATTAATGGATTTTCAGGGACATGAACAAGGTGGAATAAGATGGTGTCTCCTTAAGTACATAAGACATGAAATAGGATATAGCCCATTATCATATATATATATTTTACAATGTTGATGTTGAAAGCTAGAATAATTAAAAAACTGTGCTACAAAGTAGGAAATAGAAGACCACATATAAGGAAGGTTGAGGTATCTTTTAAGCAATTAGACCTATTATTTAGATCCATTCTTTTTTATGATGGACTGCATTCTGTGGATATCCATATGTACTCATTGTGTTTATCATTCATCTTGTTTAATTTATTTATTACTGATGTGCCTACAACTGCCAATAGTCTACTGCAAGATAAGGTAGTGTGAGTGCATATTTTGCACCAGTAGAGTTTGTTTTTTTTTACAATTCCTCTTTTCATGAGGTGGTGAATCAGGTATCAAATTAGAAATGTTATAATCAGGCATGATGATAGCTTTGTAAAAGGCTGGGGTAAGTCATCACATGATCTCAAATTACATATATGCAAGAAGAAGCTTTCATGGAACCAATTTATTCCATACACGGATTATTCCTACATGAACAACTGCATATTGACTGCTCATTCTGTAACTAATGTTAAACTGGGCACAACCAATTGGAGGAGCTCATCCCACAGCACTCAGTGTGAGCCATATACCTATGGGGTTTTTTGGTACACAGGAACATAGGCAAAACTCTAGACCTCATCATTAGGGTATTTTGGAAAACAAAGGAGTGCAAAATCTAAGTAAATATGAAAAGGGTGTGCATCCATTTTTGCTATGACAAACGACTGCTTCCTAGCTCTCCGTATGAATAGCAACAACAAATGGCCTCAGGGCTGGATTAAGGCAAAAGCAGGATAGGCAGGTGCCCAGGATACCATGTCTGATCATTTAAAAATGGAGTAAATTTGTAATCCTTGCACTTGAATGGAGTGTAACAAAATCAGTGATGTCTGCCTTTCTGCAATCACAGTGATGTAGTATAACTGTGCAGAGCTAGGCCAGACTAATTTATCCAGCTTCTCAGCGGGACAAATTAGCCCTTGCCGAGCTCTGTGCTACTACAATTAAACTGCTAGTGGTATCTGGGCTGGCTCATTTAAAGCTAGCATGGGCGTCTCTGTACTACATTTCTTGAAATGTATTTGTACGCTTATCTGAGAACAGAGCTCTGAGAGATGCAGGGTACCCAGTTCCTATCTCTGGAGTGTGGTCCAAGAGGATTGCTCAGAGAGAGAATCACAAACAGTGAAGAAAAGAACTCTGTGGACAGGATCAAAAGGCAGTGGGCTCATCCCATTCTCATATTTGCTGCCATGTACTGCTCCTGAGGGGAAAATGACCTCCCCGCTGCATTATCTTTATGGTGGGGATATGGCCCAGAAGACCCCATTACATACTATGCACCAGACCGCCTCATAGGCGTTTTTCCATCTCTGCTTTCCATGCACTATACAAGACCAGAATAAGGCAATATAGTCCCCAGGGGCAACGTGTAGAGGGTGTATGCAGGGGCACATGCACCCCCTGAGCGTGGCAGTACATCTTCTACAAAAAGGCGCTGCTGACACTGCTGGCGGTGTCTGCGGGTGGTCCGCAATCCCCGCTGGCACCTGGGTGTCTGTGGGTGGTCACCGACCCTTGGTCAGTGCTCGCCACCCCCTCCCCCTCCTGCCGACAGTGCCGGCGGCATCTGCAGGAGTTCCCCAGCTTACCGCTGCCGCGCTCCCACCATTGCCATGCCCCCCCAACCGCTGGGGGCATGTGTCATTCATGCTAGTCCCTCTTTCTCACAGGCTTGTTTTCTACAGTATATTTTGGGAGGTTGTAAATTACTTACCCACTACTTTTATCCAACTGCTTCATGTCTCTATATCATATCAGGAATATTTTTCTTTGCCTAGTTTTATCCTGTTCCTCCCCTTCAGTACTAGAATTCATTAAATGTCTAGGGCCACACACTGTTTAAGGACAAAGCCACTGGAAAATTTTTCTGCGGGATAAGTGGGATGTTTATTCCATAGCAATGATCAGAGGGTATTTCAGACCCTGTGCTTCCACCGAGTGGGTGGCATCGTTCCCATCATGAAGTTCCTCAGAATACGTGCACATTATCATTGTTTTTTCTGTCACAGTGTTAATAGTTATGTTGTACCAGTGCCACGCAGAAAGATATTGCCTCTCCTTACTCAGCTAAAAATCTTTCTGTAGTGAGACTGGTTTCAGAGTTGTTGGATTGTCTCTGGCAAGGCTGTTCTCCCTTATTCATGTGTACTTGTCACCAGGACCTATGAAAATCTGACTGATTTGTTCTGTTTTCTAGTTCGTAACTGAATTAATTGCAACTAATCTCCTCTCAATTATATCACTTCAGTTATGCCGATAAATGGGGAGGGAATAGGGTTTTTTATCTGAAGAAAACTTTTTTTTTCTCAGCACCCATTATAGGTGAGAAATGAAGTAAAAACTGTGTATCCAGAATAAAATGTGCAAAGACCACCATAGTTTAGGGAGACCCATGATGTAATAAATGCATATAAATTAAACTCAGCTGCAGTATTATAGCCTGGTACAAGTTATGCAGCTAAACAATTCTGAAAAAAATATTGCCATGCGTGTGAAAAAATGAGACGTGCAGGGAGCAGATCACAGTTCTGCCACAGGCCCTGACACTGCTGTCACCCTGTGATCTTGGCCCCGGCCCCATGTGCCCGTCCCCAATGTCCCCTGGACATTGCTCCCTGCCCAGCCATGGCCCCATCCCATCTGCCCAGCTGAGCAGGTCCTGCCCTCTGGAGTCCCAGCCTGGTCTCCATGGAGACTATGCCAACCTGCTTGCTGCCTAGTGCCCCTGGCAGTGGGTGCAGGGCAGACAGGCCTGGGACTGGATAGGATCAACTGGCATTTCCCTGACTCCCCCTGCAGCAGTATATAATGCAGGTACCAGCACCACTGCCAACATACTGGCCACTTTTAGCAGGTGGCTTTTGGGATATGAAGTTTTACGTCTCTAGGTTTTGACAGATCAGCTATCTCCCCGGAGACATATATTTCCCCTCAGCTTCAACTAATTGCAGGTGAGAACCATGCTGTTGCAACAAAGAACATCATACTGTTGTAGCAGGTCAGCACCCCCTCCAGCAGCTCACCAGAACACCTTAAGTGGCCCTCCAGCCTAAATAACTGTCCACCCCTGTTTTCGGGTGATATCTTTTACTCGGCCAACTGCACAGCTGGAATAAGGTTAGACAAGCTTCTGCATGCAATGCATTCTTCCTCAGCTCTGGTTGCGTGCAAGTAGTCCAATAAAAGATACCACCTGAGAACATCCCTTGCTGCTGGCTGTACTGTTATTGATGACACACCCTGAGTGCCAAAGGGGTTTTAGTGTGGGGTTGTGGGAGGACAGAAGGACACTTTGGATTTTAGCGTCTCCTCCTCATTCTGCTCACCCTGGACAGGTGTTTAGTTTTCTGGCCTAGGAAAGGGTTAAACCCACCCAGGGCCTTGCGAAACCTAGCTGGAGGCCCCTCCTGCAGGTTACATCTATTAGGGGCAATACATTTAGACTGCCCACTCCTGTGAAGTAATTATCACACCATTAACTAATTAATTTGAAGGGGCCACACCTGCAAATTACTTGTCACAGGATAAAAGCTCTCCAGCTAGCCAGCAGGGTAGAGTTTGGGCTTGAAAATGTGTCAAGGACTGGTTTCTGTCTTGCTTTTATGGGAACATGTAGCAGGGCCTCAGGCTCATCCACCAATATTGCCGGGTGTATGATAATTATCATATTCGTACAGTAATTTCAACCTTGTAGGATGTAGGATTAATAAATGTGCAGTAATTTCCGAGGCAGCTAATTTGATGCAGCCTATGCAAAACCAGTCAACTCTCAGGGAGTCTTAAACTTTCTCCTGACAGCTTGCCTCCAAATAAAGAAGGGCTTCAACTCTGATGCCCCAGTCCTCCCTCGCTAGATTACTGTGAGCACTATAAAGTGACCCAGAAGGCTTGCTTGCATATCTTTCCGTGTGCGATTCATTTCATATTTCAGAGCGGGCAGCCCCCGGGTCCCCGGCGCAGGCAGGGGCCGGCGGCCGCGCCCAGCGCGCTCCGGAGACAAAGGAAAGCCGCGCTCCGGCTCGGAGGAGATCCGCCCCCCGGTGCTTGCCCTGAGCCTGCGCCGGGCCGAGACGGGGCTGGGGAAGTCTCCCCTGTGTCCCCGCGCTCAGGGGAGGGGAAGGGCGCCAGGGCGTCGCCCCAGCGGCTTCCACGGCCCAGCAGCTGCGCGAGGAGCTCCTCCAGAAGCCCCTGGCTGCTTCCTAGCTCGGCCTGAACCGGCCCTGTTCTCGTGAACAGGTGTTACTTCGCCGGCTGCTTTCTCGACACACGCCGCGTGCCTGTTCAGCCCTGGGAGGAGGGAGGCCAGGAGCATCCGGCGCGACCCTCGCCCAAAAACATGCTACCGATTTACCAGAGCTCATCCTGCAAAAGCTTGTCACTTAAACAGTGCGGTTGTTTCAGAGCAACGCGTTCAAATTGGTTCTTTCTCCTTTAGGGACTCCTTATCACGCCCCCCCCCCCCCCCACGCCCCCTCGCGAGGCTCCTTCTCCCCCCCCCCCCCCCCATGATCTTACTTGGGAAATATTATCTTATTTATCCTTCCAAATATTATCCTATTTGGAATGGAGCATGTATAAGGCTTTTTTAAAGCGGAGAATAGAGAAGAAGGGGCACAGGAAAGTTAAGAGGGGAGTGACAGGTTTATTTCATTAAAAGCTTTCTTCTGTTGGGCCCAAATAATTATTGATACTATGCATATGAAACAGTGATAAAGTGCTTAAAATGAATTACTGTAACAATATAAGGTGGAAATCACTGCACTACTTAAGCGGTGCTTTCTCTGTTCCTTTTTGCCTGTAAAAATAAGGCTGTTTTTGTTTGTTTGGTTGGTTTTTTTAAGTCTGGATGCAGTAGAATAAAAGAAAAAGTGAACCATCTGTTGCCTATCTTAAGAACTTGGTGGGGACAAAGATGAGAATCATTCTTTGGTTATCAAAGTCTAATAGAGCATTTTCTGCCATTTCTGTCAAAAGCAAGAGCTGCAAAGTGGTGCATGGGTTTCTGGTAGAGGAGGCCAGTAGCACCTCTTCTGGCAGATGGGGCCCCCTGCAAGCCCTCCTACAATGGGTGTGTCAGGAGTGGGAAGGAAAACTAGCAGGCAGAGAGAGGTTTGCATAGGCTGCAGGCTTGCAAATGTTGATTCATCCTCACATAGCCCAGATGGTTCAAAAGCATTTTATTAGCACTTTTTCGGGATGCATCTATATGTACTTATACTTTAGATGGGTGATCTCATTCTGGACTTTTTTGCTTCCTTTGCTCTAATTTTTAGCCTGAATGTTCTGAAAATATTCTTACTCTTCAGACTTCCCTCTTTAAAGAACACTGTTAGATTAAATTTCTGCCAAAATTAGATTTTATGAAAACAAGTTTTTACTAATCCCCAGTTAAAAAAAACCAAAAACCAAAAAAACCCCATGAATACATTAAAGGTACAGCAACACAATTTTTTCTTTTAAAATGTATAAATAGTTCTTCAGTGTGAAACCTTTCCAGGTGGAATATGTAAAACTGAAATAGACTGCACTGGTTATTGTTCCTCTAATATGACAAATAGAAAACTAAACGAACAGTACAAGTAATGATTGTTCACTAGCATCATCAGTGGGGTAAGTCACTAGATTTTAAAATATATTGGTTTTAATGCTTTCAGTTGATCTTAACACAGGTAAAAAAAATCATTGTTTTAAAGTAAGAGATACCAGTAAACTGACAGTTTCCTTTTAAAAGGCAAAGGAGAGGCCGTGCATGAAGAAGCCGCTCATTGTTGTGAAATTGTTCTTTTATTTATTAAGCACTGGCTGTATTTGGTGCTGCAGGAGACACAGATGCTGCTGCACCCTTTTTGCATTTCCAAGGATGCTTGTGATCTATGGTCCCAATCCTGAAAACGCTTTTACATATGTGAAAAGTTCCTCTGGACTTTTCTGTTGCTACATTATATGGTAAATGCTAATTGTCTGCGTACATGAAATTCAACATACCCCTAAATATTTTCCTACTTAAGGCTAAGTAACTTCAACCGATTGCTTTCATTTAGAGATTTTAAGATAAAACACAGATTAAATGAAAGAGGACCTGTTACTTTTTACAAATGAGTGGTGGTAGCACTCTCCACTTAGGAAGTTGTGTTCACACACCTTCAGGCAGCCGTTTGCTAAAGCACTCTGGGACCCTCCATACCCTACCTGCGGAAGTGGTAGATGTGTTTCCATACCAGTGGGGGTGAGCTAATTCTCAGTAGTTTCAGTAATTTTTTAGAGATGACAGAGGAGTTCCAGGAAGGTAGAACACAATCGGTGGAGCAAAACACTTCCTCGTACAGCTGCTGGTGCCTTAGTCTTGTGCACGTTCATCTGCTGAGAGGCAATGTTAATTAGCTCAGTTGCAGCTCACAAATGTAGCTGTGTTGCTTTGGGTTCAAGAGGCACCATTCACGGCATGATGTTGCTGTTTTGTTGTAGACTTACAGCTTTGAAAGGGTACATGAGTTGCAGTACTCAGGATTGAAGGATTTTGTATAGTGATGTAAGAGAGTTTTTTTTTTTTGTTTGTTTTGTTTTGTTTGTCTTTTTCCCCATTGAGTGTGGTGTACTCTTCTGGAACTCCTCTGTCACTAACTTAGGTTCAGTATCTTGTTTTAGGCACTAATTTTTTCTTAAATTCTAAATTTCCTTTATGTGCTTTTACAGGCCATTGATGAGGTAAAGTGATGAGCTTTTCTAAATTTTGGAAGAAACTCTCTGAAATAATGCATACAGAAAAGAACATGAACATAAAGACAGTATATTAAGAGAGAGAGTTATACAATAAAATCTCTGCTATCTGGCATCCACAGGGAAAAGGGATTACCAGTTACATAAAAATTCCAGTTATCTGAAGTAATACAGCAGGGGTTTTCAGAGACCGCGGAGTGGGGAATGTGGCAGTGGCCCTATGCAGAGCAGCAGCAGTGCAGGTTGGTGGGTTATGGCTGCATGCGAGATTTCCCGTGTCCAGCTGGCCGGTCAGAAATTCCGGTTAATATAATTTCCGGTTAGTTAAATGCCGATAACAGAAATTTTACTGTACTCTTTAACTTACAGCTGTGAGCATTGCTATCTGTTAGACAGAAGTTTGAATAGATTTTTGACTTGTTGCCTAATGTTGATGCAGCTACTTCAGTAAGAGTTGTGTCCACAACTCTTTAGCATTTAGCAATGTTTAATTTTTTTTAAACTTTCCCATCAAATGTTTTAGTTGGTCCTTGGATAAAGTGCGCCAACCTAAGTAAAACAATAAAAAAGAACTTTGATACAATCCCTCTCTCTGAAAAGAGAACACAGATTGGATGCTGGTATGCTTCATGTAAATCCTTAGTTAATGGTTAGCTTTTAGGGGTTTTTTTTCCCATTAAGAGGCGTGTCCATACATAAAAGCCAGCAGCAACAGATTTGTTGTTTGGGGAAAATCATGGCAAAGCACGTTTTTAAAAAAAAAAAAAAAAAGGCAGTTTAATCTCACTTGAAAACACGGATAGTACATTCTATTAATTATAGTATTACAGTTACTGTACTACATTGCTACAACACAGTTGTTAAGGTTTTTTTGTGCTTTACTTGTGCATTTCTGTTAAGGATGTGAAAGGTTAAAAGTTTATGCGGTAAGTATATTTATACCGGTAATGCATTACTGGCCCTGTGGCAGGGCAGAGCAGCACTGGCCTGGGGCGTTACACCGCCAGCTGGGACTAGGTATGTGTTATTGGTTAACTGCTTAACTGATATAGATGTAAATATTGTTTAAAAAATTATCCATTCCTAGTTTTCATGCTTCATTTTGCTTGCAAGTAATTTTAAGTCTGAATTTTGTGGGCTTATGACAGGGGCAGGTGCCACGGGATGGGGTCCCCAGGGATGGCAGTGATGCACCTAGGGCTCCGTGACCATGCCAGTCCTGCCCAACAGGCACCCTCTTTCTCGCCTGCCGCATCTTGCTGGTAATTATAATAAATAGGGAGGCTGCCCTCGAGTTTGTATTTGGACATGGTCCTGATGGACCCCACTGAACCCTGTGGGTTCTTGGACCCCTCTTGGGTCCCGCTCCAAAATGGATGCCTCATGGGACACCCTCAGCCTTATGGGCTATATGCGTGACTCCAAAATGGCCCCTTTACCATGCCTCAAGTCTCGCAGACGGCATTTACACATTGTTCCTCTGAGGCCTGAGTTTAGCTTGGCCTCCAGCCATCGCTGGACTCTGCTCACCCTCTTTGTCTCTGCATCCTCTGGTGCTGGGCTCTGCGCAGCCCTTTTGTCACGGCACCCCCGTATCTACCGGTCTATAAACAACAACTGAAATACAAGCCCCTGGGCTATAACGTAACACAAGCAGTTCAGGGTGTGCTCTGTCCCGTTTAAAAAGTCAAACTCTCCCCTCCCCCTACCCCCACTAAGTGTCTTGCAGGCCAGGTTACCCGGTGAGCTCCTGGAACCTCATTAGCCCCAAATACAGCATATCAGGCAGCCACAGTGTCTCTGGGCAGTTCTTCCCTGGAGGCTTCTTCCCCTGATTGCTGCCAGAGAACTGACTAACTGCTGGTCTCAGCCCTGGGGTTTATATGCGCCCAGGGCCCTGCCTTCTTCTGGTCAGCTGACCGGGTGCAGGTGCAGGCTAATTCCCTTGTTAGCCTGCTGCCATAGTAACCTGTACCTGTGGGGTTTCTGTCTGGCCTTCAGGCCCTCTCCCTAGGCGGTTTCTGCTCTTAAAAGAGCAGACACCTTAGTGCCCTGCGACAGCAGGCAGTTATTTTGGGTGGAGGTCCACTTACCGAGTTTTGGCAAGCTGTCATGGGCTGCATAGGTAGCCTAGCCCCTTGACAGGTGCCCTGCCCTCTGGTCACCATCTTGGGACCGGAAATCCCACCCCTGACCTTTGCCTCTAGAAGTCCCTCCACTTGCCCCCAGAAATACTCATTTCAGCCAGGAGTTTTGCCATCTCATAACCAGAAAAATACCAAATTATATTCTAAAAATCAAACATCTACAACATTCATGAATTTGATTAAAAAATAAAATTGTCCTGATTTACATGTGTTTGTGGGCTGTGGGTGTGTGGGTATGTAGGGTGTGGGAGGGTATATGGGGTGTGCATACATGTGAGTGTGGGGGGGAGGGAATGTGTGTTTGTGCGGTCATGGGAGTGTAGGTGGGTATGCGGGTTTGTGGTAGGGAGGGTGGCTGGAGTGTATAAGGGGGTGTGGGACTGGGGGTCTGCATGTATGACAGTGCGAGGAGGGGTGCGGGTGCATATGTCTGGTGCGGTGTATGTGTGTGTGTGGGACTCGCCCTATGAACGAACACACACGTACACGGTCCCTTACTGTATGCACGTGCTCACACACAGAGAAAATGTGCCTCCCTCACTGCGAACACACACACACACACTGCGCCTCCCTCACTACACACACACCCCTCTCTCTCTTTTTTCCCCCCCCCTTCCCTCATTGCTCTCTCCGTCTCTCTCTTCCCCTCATTGCACACATACTCCTGCATCTGGCCTCGGGGTACCAGCATGGTCTCATGCTCCTCCTGTCTGGCAAAGCAGCCTGGGGCCATGTGGTGCTGGAGCAGGTGCTCAGGGAAGCATAGGTTCATAGATGTAGGGTTGGAAGGAACCTGAGCAGATCATCAAGTCCGACCCCATGCCCTGGGCAGGAATGAATACTGGGCTCATATTGACTCCTGGTAAGCTTAAGTTCATATAACCCCAGCTAGGTAATTATCAAGCCTCCTTTTAAAGACTCCCCAAGGTAGGAGCCGGCACCACTTCCTTTGGAAGCTGGTTACAAATCCTGGCCGCCCTGACTGTGAAGTAGTGCCTTCTGATGTTTAGCCTGAACCTACTCTCAATCAACTTGTGGCCATTATTCCTTGCTACTCTGGGAGGTGCTCGGGGGAACAGGGTCTCACCCATTCCCCTCTGGTCCCCCCCTGGTAAGTTTATAGATGGCCGCTAGATCCCCTCTCAGCCTTCTCTTGTGAAGGCTGAACAGGTTCAGGTCCCATAGCCTCTCCTTGTAGGGTCTCCCCTGCTCCCCCCTGGTCATGAGAGTGGCCCTCCTCTGGACCCTCTCGATGCTGGCCACATCCCTCCTGAAGTGTGGCACCCAGAACTGGACACAGTACTCCAACTGCGACCTGACCAGTGTCACATAGAGGGGGAGGATCATCTTACTGGACCTGCTCGTGATGCATCTGTAGACGCATGGCAAAGTGTGGTTAGCCTTACTGACCATGTCCTCACATTGGCGGCCCATGTTCATTTTAGAATTGATAACGACTCCTGTACTTGTCAGTATTGAATCCCATCCTATTCACATTCACCCACCCCTGTAACCTGTCCAGGTTCAGTTGTATCCTGTCCCTCCCTTGTAGCGTGCCCACCTCGCCCCAAATCTTGGTGTCGTCAGCGATTTTGAACAGGGTGCTATTCACTCCCTCGTCCAAGTCGCTAATAATGAAATTGAACAGTACGGACCCGAGGACCAAGCCCTGGGGGACTCCACTGCCCACATCCTTCCAGGTCGAATATGACCCATCCACCACTACTATCTGGGTGTGGCCCCCCTAGCCAATTTGTGACCCATCTGACTGTGTAGGCATCAATGCCACAGTCCCCTAGCTTTCTAATGAGAACGGGGTGGGAGACAGTGTCAAAGGCCTTCCTGAAGTCCAGAAAGATTACATCCACTGCGACACCTGCATCCAAGGATTTTGTGACCTGGTAGTAAAAGGCAATCAGGTTGGTTGATAGGACCTGCCCCTAATCAACCCATGCTGGTTGCCCTTGAGCATCATCCCCTTTGCTGGTCCTTCCACAGATGTGCTCCTGGATAATTTTCTCAAACAACTTCCCCAGGACCGAATTAAGACTAACGGGCCTATAGTTGCCTGGGTCCTCCCTACTCCCTTTTTTGAAAATGGGGACCACATTAGCCTTCTTCCAGTCTTCTGGCACCTGGCCAGAGCACCATGAGTGCTTGTAAAGCCATGCCAGGGGCCCTGCAATGACCCCTGCCAATTCCCTCAGCACCCTGGGGTGGAGAGCATCTGGACCTGCCTTACTACATCTTAAACTTTATTTAGGCTCTTAGCAACAGCATATAGCTTAATATCTAAACAAATACAGAAAAACACTTGGTCTAATCTTCAGCAAGCACCTTTATCATACAGACATAATTTTTAGCTGTTGCACTCCACTCCTTGCTTGCTGAAGCACCATGATAGCTATAGTTGAGATGCCAAAACCACATGTGCTACATCAGGAATGGGGAGGGACCTTTAAATTTAACTTGCATAGCATGAACAGATTTACGTCAACAATGGTTAAAACACCATTTAGCTGTTGCCACTAGGGCAATGTAGAATACTATGATGCTTAAGATGGTTAGCCATGTAGCTGAGGTGACGCCTAGTGACACAGAAATAGTGCAGATTACATCATACCATTTACATGACTCAGGCATGTTGACAGCCAAACTGATGATTCACCTACCCTCTCATGCAAGGAGAACCAAATGAGTGTCTTGCTGAGCCTTTGCTTCAAGGCTTTTCAGCTTATTTCAGTTTTCTAACCATGGTATGTCTACATCTGATACCCATGAAGTGGGTATCGTAAAGTTGAGAAGTATAGTCTCAGAGGAAATTTCTGGCCATTTTAGGGCAATAGTACGGTTACTTAATTGCAGTAGAGCAATGGCACCACCTTTAGCTCCTAAGCAACACGAATTGCACAAAGCCCAGGTGGTACCATTTTCATGTGGAAAACGACCTGGTCCTTCCCAACAAACATGTTGCCTTATTGTTACATATGACACATTAGGTAACTTGTATATGCAGGTCGTGTTAGGTGGGCTGAGAGGCCAGCCTCTCCTAGGGTCCCTAATCGAATCAAGGTGCTACTAATTTGAACCAAGGGGTACTGTGCTACATAACGAGGACCATTGGGGGTAACTTTTTCCCATATGGGGTGATGCAGATGCCAGTCCCAAAGGCATCCTCCTCCTACCCCTGTGCTTAGCAAATAAGCAGTGGTCCAGTTTCCATCTTTTGTTCCCTGCAACAGAAATGAACACTTTCCTTTATCACAGCCTTCCCAAGTGGTAATCTAGGTACTTTGATAGGGGTATCTTTCTTTAAATGTTGCAGGCATTTCATGATGCTCTAAGCCAGGGGGCCATTTTCTATTTTTAACGTTGTTTATTACCTGGGAAAAATACATATTTAATGATAACTGAACTTGCGCACAAGCAGTAATCTAAGTTTGATTTTTGTCTACTTTAAAAGCAGTATCCATCATGACCTGGGCAGGATGGGCTGTCTCTAATCCTACATCAGTTAGCAATTTGTCAGTGTGTTCTAACATTTTTCTTTCAAGCATGCCTCCCCTAGTGAGCAGCCCTACCGCCTGTTGGAGGTTGACTACTACTTCAGTGTTTTTCTGGGATTTATCCAAGTTCCATACATTCATAGCTGAGTTAAGTCCATCCCAAAGATAACCTGGAGTATCTCTTTGTCTGCAGGACTTACCTGTATTCATGGAACGGAAAATGATTGACCATTCCCATATAAGAAACCATTCAGCAACATGGGCTCCCGCTGAACAGTTTGGAAAGGCAGCTCA